>NC_052065.1:11941222-12146222 GCF_903992535.2 Arvicola amphibius | reverse complement strand
TAAAGCTTCACTACAAAGAACTTGTAATAAAAAAAATATCACACACCTAAATTAACCAGGTCCCAAGTCTATACATCTCAATTAGAATTCTGAAGTGCTATGTTGATATTTTACTCTTTGGGGGCCCCCACATCCAGGTCTCAAATAAATCACACATGAAGACTTATTCTTAGTTAGGAATACTCAACCTTAGCTTGGCTTGCTTCTTGCCAGCTTTTCTTAAATTATCCTGACTACCTTTTGTGTAGATGGAAGTTTCTTTCCTGCCCAGTTCCACAGCTGTTCACTCCCAAAGAAACACACAGAAGCTTATATTAATTATAAACTGTTTGGCCTATTAGTTCAGGCTTATTATTAACTAGCTCTTACAACTCAAATTAACCATAATTCTTTTCTATGTTTAGTCATGTGGCTTGGTACCTTTTCTCAGTAAGGCATTCTCATCTTTCTTACTCTGCATCTGTCTGTGACTGTGTCTTCCCTCTTCCCAGAATTCTCCTAGTCTGGTGACCCCACCTATACTTCCTGCCTGGCTACTGGCTAATCAACATTTTACTAAACCAATATGAGTGGCAAATCTTTACAGTGTACAAGAGCATTATCCCACAGCATTTTGCCTTTTTTTTCCTTTTTTTCCTTTTCTTCTACATAACTTTCACTCCTATGCCATGGCTGGCTGGGTGACTGGCTGACTGGCCCCTGACATCCTCCTCCCCTGGTTCTCTCACTGCTCTGCCTTTTCCTTGTTTTTCCTTCTATTTAGACTCTCTGTCTGCCAGCCCCAAATACCCTTGCTCCTGTCTCACTGTTGGCTATCCAGCTCTTTATTAGAACCATCAGGCATTTTAGGCAAAGAACTACAGCTTCACAGAGTTAGAGAAATGCAGCACAAACAAAAGTCACACACCTTAAAATGATATTCCCCAACACTGAAGCTGTAGGGGTTCACATTAAATCTTACACTTTCACTATCAGATGTATTTTTATGCACTTATCCACCACGAAAGAAGAAAAACATCCATGACTGTTAAAACTAGAAAAATGACTAGCTTTATATCCTCTTTCGTGACTCAAGAGCCGTTTACCGGCATTTACTCCTCCCCCATCACGTAACATTTACTCTTTCTTGTATTGTCTACATGTTATACTGTATTGCTGCTTTACACACTGTAGCAAGGAGAGGGAACAAATGTAGCTTTCCATTACATATGAATGAATAATGAAAATTTGGTACATATATAAAATGGAATTGGACTCAGTGCTAAGGAAAAGTGAAATTAAAATGTATAAAGTGGAAGGACTTAAAATTTTTAATATTAATCAAGAACACACAATCTCAGAAATAAAAAGCCATGCATGTGAATCCTAGCCCATTTTTATTTGTGTGTGAAGAGACGTATATGTAAATATAGTATGGCAGTTTAACAAGTTTTTAAAGCATAGAGTTTATCTCTGATTATGTTTTTCATTTCATTTCAATTAAGATTTAGTACCTGAAGTGCCAGGCATAGTGGTGTATACCTTTAATTCCAACATTCTCTGGAGGCAGAGGCAAGAAGGTTTCTTGAGTTTCAGGACAGCCAGAACTCTACAGTGTGACTGTGTTTCAAAACATACACACACAGAGACTTAGTACCTGGGGCTAGAGATGTTGGTCAGTGATAGAGAGCTTTTCTAGTATGCTGAAGTCCTGGGTTTGATCCCAATTCTTCTACCACCAACCCAACCAAGTAGACCAGTAGCAGGGCCAGTAGCCAGCACTGGGACACCTTTGTCTCCTATAGCAAATTCTGTACAAGGCCACCTGATGCACTTCTGGGGCCACCCACAGAATACTCCATCCAAAGCAGGAGCTCCTCCTCCAGGCATTTCATTGGGTTGCTTGTGAAAAGCATCCAGCTTGAAAGTGGTAGAGCCAGGCTTGAAAGGGTAGAGGGTATAGCCCTGTGTTAGCGCATTCAAGGCCCTGGGTTCCATTCGAAGCAGTGGTAAGCAATCCAAACTAAAGCAAAGCAAAAGAACACCAAAACAAACATTTCTAAGCCAGTCTGGGCCATGGGTACATAGCTACACACACACACACACACACACACACACACACCACAAATGTGGTCTGAAAGACTCCAAAACCAGAATTGTTGTTGCTGCTGCTGTTGCTGCTGTTGTTGTTTTAGTAACGAGGTCATCTCTTCTTCTGGAAAATTCTTGATCCAGTACAAATGTATTTAAAGAAATCAGTCATGGGATGGGAGAGATAAGTCACAGCTGAGAGTACTTCCAGAGGACCAGAGTTTGCTTCCCAGCACAGAAGACCCAAGTTTGCACTCCAGCACCCATGCTCATTAGGTGGCTCACAATGACCGGAAATTCCAACTCCAGACAATCAAACGCCCTTTTCTAGCCCCCTGTGGCCACTCACACATATGTGCTAAATGCAAACAAAAATAAATATTTAAAAAGGAAAGGAGATGGATCTAGAAAACAACATATTGAGTGAGGTAACCCAGACCCAGAAAGACAAATATGTACTCACTCTTAAGTGGCTTTTAGACACAAAGCAAAGAAAAACCAGCCTACAATTCACAATCCCAGAGAACCTAGACAACAATGAGGACTCTAAGAGAGACATACATGGATCTAATCGACATGGGAAGTAGAAAAAGACAAGATCTCCTGAGTAAATTGGGAACATGGGGATTATGGGGGAAGGTAGAAGGGGAGGGGGGAAGAAGGAAGCAGAGCAGAGAAAAATATATGGCTCCATCAAAACAATAAAAAGTAAAGGAGTCACTCAGAAATAAGATCTGTTAATTTTTGCTATCCACATATAGAGAAGGGAAACAGACCGTAAGTTCATTGAGGGCAAAAAAATAATCAGCTTCAAAATAATCAGCTTCCAGTCCAGCACAGCTGGGAGAAACCGGGTCTAAATGCTTCTTTGGTCATGTCAGACAAAACTAAGTGAGCAGATATGCAAGAGTTTCACGTGTCACACACATGAACCCTTTCTTGATTTCCTGAAGACCTGCACTAAGCATTTGCTGAGACAGGAGGGGAATCAATCATCTTGGGAGCTCAGATGAGTACTCGAAGACAAAAGCAGGTTTGTTGGTTCAAAGGGCACAAAGGCAGACGAGAAACTATGACTCTGCAAAACCAGCTCAGCAGGAGAAAATCTTAGCACCTTGCGGAGTTTTAAGGATCCGTGAACTGTTTAGTGTTCGGATTCACAAACCCGATAATTGGGCATAAGTAAAATCTCCTAACGCTTAGCTCGACCATCTGTTGCTGACATAACATTTTACATAACACCAAAAATGCCAGATGGAGCCTTCACATTAGCCGTGGCCATGATGCTTGCCATTCACAGCGTATATGGAATCCCGTGCACTCGCTGAGTTTGTGGTTCTCCGGAGCTTTCAAATCACACCTGCCCCCTTGGTGTCTGGAACGTCAATAACCCCAGACTTGCTACCCATGACAGAAGCTTCAATTTATTTCGAGCTAAGGGGAGAACAGGGGGAGATACACACGTTTGAAATGATGCCTGCATAGCAAATACAATTCGTAGTTGAGAATTTGTGCTGTGGCTAATAAGAAAGCTTTTAAAGAACTCTTTGAGACTGTGTCAAATGTCCATAGAACAGACTAGAAAGTCCAAGAAATAACTATTGCTAGGGAACAAAGAGAAGGTAATAGATGTTGTTCTGAGAGAAATGAGATCCCTACCATACATCTAGTTGAAAGACTGGTAAGACTTTTTCTGCCGTTAGTATACTGCAACATACATGAGTATGAAGAGTTACATTGCAGAGGCCTACATGCCCAGCATTCTTATACATTGGGTGCGAATATCCCTTCCAGCTTGTGTCCTTCCTTTGTATCCTTCCTTCCACAGTACCTGGCATCAGTTTTCGACATTTCCTCTTGCCTGTCATGAGTGTACTTTTCTGTGTGGCATCATGGACTGGGCAGGATGGCTTACGCCTATAATCTCAGCACTTAGGAGGCTGAAGCAGAAGTTTGATGTGGGTTCAACACCACTCCTACCCTGGACTACATAACAGTATCAGGTCAAACCAAACCATATTGCAAGACCCCGTCTCAAGAAATACAAATGCAGCCAGGCGGTGGTGGCGCATGCCTTTAATCCCAGCACTTGGGAGGCAGAAGCAGGCAGATCTCTGAGTTCGAAGCCAGCCTGATCTACAAGAGCTAGTTCCATGACAGGCTCCAAAGCTATGGGAAACCCGAAAGAAGAAAGAGAGAGAGAGAGAAAGAGAGAGAGAGAGAGAGAGAGAGAGAGAGAAATGCACAAATACATGCACACAAACACATACACACATACCCTGTGGGACAGCGACTCGTGTACAAAGGACTCACTCTGATTGTGGACTGTGCCATTGGATAGGCTGGGGCCCAGATGGAAGAGAAGAGGGAGGAAGGCAGCTAGCATATGATAATGCCACTGTTCTAAGCGAGGTACGTATTGCTGCTGCCCGTGAATGTCAGCCCACCAGCTTATTTTACCTTTCAGTGCGGGCGCATGCTCTCAGCTTTCCAGAGAGCTTTCCAGCCCTTCCCCCTCCAGCCGGGACCATCTCATTGGTCCCTCCTTCTGAGGCTTCTGGCTTTGTGAATTGAGCAGCTACTGCGCTGTTTGGCTCTTGAGAATGCAGACAGCCAGAGTTAGATTATCCGCCCTGTAATTGTGTAAACTAACTGAATACATCTCCCTTTATAATTATAAGCGTGAAATAAAATGGCAGTATATGATGCTTTATTCATCAGCTTGCTTTTTCATTGGCCGTTTTGCTGAGTTATACCTACTTTCCACTCCAGAGCGGAATACAAATGCACTTGACATTACAAACAAAGCTGCAGAGAAAATCTGCCATATGAGTCTTCACACATATGTCAGGGAACAGATCAGCTTACAGATCTGTACATTTAAAGCAAAAAAAAATTATTCCAGAATGATTTGTCAAGTTACCTATCCCAATACAGAGAAGAAATCCCACCCCCTTGCTGACAGGGTCTCATGCAGCCCAGGCTGGCTTCATCCATATTATACAACTAGGAATGAGAAAGCTCCTTTGTCTCAATTTCACTAGTCTGGTAGCTATGAAATAGCATAGCTTTGTTTAGTTTGTGTTTCCTAAAAATCAGAGCAGTCAAGAAATATGCATCTAGTTAGCATTACGGTCTCCTCATCTGTGAGTTTGTCTTCTCATATAGCTTGCCGACAGGATGTCCCCCTTTGTCTCACTGACTTGTACAGTCCTTTGCATATTTTAAGATGCTAGCATATTTCTCTTACCATTTGGATGGCTTCTCTTTACAGTATATTGAAAGAACGTCGCTTTTTGTTGTATGTACATGTCTGCTCTTCGTATTTGCTTGGCTGCTCTTCATTGAAGAGCCGTGTACTTGTCTGGGAAAATTCTGAATTCTAAAAATACTGTCCCTTACCTCCTTTTCAGAAGGCTTTGCTATTTCTCTTCCATTTAGCTCTGCAGTCTGTCCCATGTATCTTGAAGGGGGCACAATAGTGAGTGCTTTTCCTTTGGAGAGGACTGACTGGCCTGCATTGTTTGTTGAGTTTTCTACAAATGGACAACTGTCCCATTCTGATGCCTTTTTAGCAAATCTTCATTACTTCACAGGGCAAGTTCCAAGTGTCTTAGATTTGTCTTTTGCTCTCCTATCAGAATCTTAGCGTCACCTTGTCAAGTTCTGTGGAAACTCTGCTGGGGATTTTTATTTAAATCCTGTACATTTATAGATCAATTTGAAAAGTGTCATCTTCCCGATCATGTCTTTTGCTATATCTGCATGGATTCTGGCCATTCGCTATACCCTTCATCCCTTTTTTGGCATACTTTGTACAAATTTACTCAGCTAATTTGTGTTTGTTGCTCTGACACTTGCGAACTATTCTATTTTCTGTGTTGATCAAAATTTATTTACTTCGCTGGTTTTGGCTTTTCTGAAACATTTTTAAAAGCATTTGCGCTTTATTCTTGCATAACGTGAAATATAAATATAACACTTTCCCACAGAGAGTCAATAATTTTCAGTTCTCATGAATAATCTCTCAACCACTAGCTTACAAGACCTCATTTATTATGCATTATGTTTTTCATACATGTCAAGGTAATTTTCCCACAATCAATTACCATTGATGAATATATTAATTTATGTGCATATCATGGTGTTCTCATTTCTGTACATTTTGAATATGTCTTTGTGTAGATGTTTATATATACATACCCTCGAAAACTATGTAGTGAGATGGTGTATCTTTTGTCAAAAGCCATATTCAACCAGGATGCGCTCGTGAAATTGTTGAAGTTGTATATTATGCTTCAGTAGCTGGCAGAGCTGCTCAGTTGCTCTTGTGGTTGTATTAAATCAGTATGCTAATTTGGAAAAATATCTCTAGTATTCTGTCTTTTCATCGATTGGTGCTATATTCATTTATTCATATTTTCCTCTAAGTCGCTCCTCTATAATATTTTGTCATTTTCCTTTTACGGATTCCTTTTGAAAGTAAGATTACATGTAGCTATTTTCAAAAGGAAACTTGTCCCCCTTAATTTCATAGAGCTTTGGATTAGTGACTGAGAAGAATGGGAAAGCTCCTTACTTTGGGGGCATTTCTCGTTCACCTTTTACTTACCTCCCATAAAGATAAACCTCCCACTTTTTAATTATCTTGAGCCATCATCTCATGCCCAAACAATACTTTTTCCATTTCGTACTTCTAATACTAGCGACAATACCGGTGCTAAAGCCTTGAAATGTACTGCCGTAATAGCAGTGAGGAGCCTTGTCCCCTGTGGTGGGATCCGGCCTCCTGCTTTGGCTCCTGCTTGTGTAGTGCATGCTGCTGATGAAAGGGCTTCGTTTGTGTTTGTCTGGATTCCCCAGACAGCTGCTGAGCACTTTGTAAAGGCAGCCTATCCTATGTGGGTTTGTCTGGTCCTGTGTCTGATGTCTGCGGGCTCCCAGAACACAGCTGGAAACTGAAGCAGGGCCGCAAAGAATATGTCTCACGTTAGATCCTGGGGAGCCCCTAACAGACCAGGGCAGCCTCTTTCTGGGGGACATCTGCTCTCCCACATGTCCTGAGCAGACACCTGGGTTTCCCTCATATGCTTCTCTCATTGGCCACAGACGTGGAAACAAGTGGGAGCTGTAGCAATTGTGTCAGCTGGGTTCCTGATGACAGTCTGGGCAAGATTCAGAACAGAGAGATGTACTTAGAAAGTTATACGTGCCTCTGATTTCTTCTTCACCTTTTCACCAGAGCCAACAGCACTGAAGAGTGAGAACGGGTGTCTCTGCAGACAACACATAAATACAAGCAGCTCTTGATTTGTGACCTATGGCTTTCAGACACACGTATCATACATTTGTATGACAGAAACACATTGTATCTTCTTTCCAACTTAATATATTAAAATACTTATTCTTTCCAATAGTTATATACTGCCTTCATTTTTCCTATTTACATTGTTTTTCTCATTTTGCCTTCTATCTGGAACCTACATTTCTCTAGGACACATTTCTAACGTTGTTAAAGCATAAGGCAAGGACATTTGTTTAACTGGCTTCATTTTCAAAACTTTAACTCATGTTATTAAGTTATCATTAATTTGGAGTCTAGTTTATGAGTCATTCTGTATTGGTTTATGAGTAAATAGCTTTGAGAGTATTTAGAAGTAAGCCTCACAATTTGACATCTCCATGATATGTATAAATAAGTGATTTTTATATTTTACAAAAGACTCAGACATACAAAGTGATTACTTTAAAGGAATAACAATAATACCAATGCTGAAACAAACATCGTAGAAATGATCCATTTGGAGAAATGGCTTAAAAGGGGGATACACTTTTCTCTATCGTGAAAATAAATATGGTTTAGGAGTACACTTTTAAGCAGCAATGAGGATAAACGTAAAAATAAATCATTAAAACTTTTAACATGTTTTATTGGGGAAAATATATGCTGTGTTTGGAAGAGGAAATGGGGCATGACTAATCGCATAATGAATTCTTCTCAAAAGAAAGAATCAAAGAACCCGATTCTGCACAATGAATGAACTTTGGGAAGCGCTGCTTCCCAGAGCAGTCAGTGTGACTCTTATTTCCTTTTCTGAATGTTTACCGCTAGTCCATATATTCAGTAGTTTAAAGTGGTTGTTGATATGCTGCTTTTAACCACATTCATTATTGGTTGGAGGTGAATTTCCATAAATGCTAACGATATCATGCCATTATTGGTTATTTGGCTTTCTTCTTGCTGTTTATGCTTTTTTTGCGTCATTTTAAAAGTTATCTTGGAGATTTTCTTGAATTCATGGATTTGACATTACTCTTTTTTAGCTTCTCTGTTACTTAAGAACCTTTTTATTTTATGCCTTATCCTGGTTGTATGCATGTAGTAAGCTAGGATATGGTCTCCCCTGCAAGCAGCATTATGCTTCCTTTTTGTACACATTTTGGTTTAATTAGTTGCTATATAGATTTTTGCATAGTTATATTTTTAAACCTTTTTCTAATAGGTATTATGAGAAGATAGCTGTCCCTTTCTTATACCTTTCTTCATTATATACTTTCCTCACAACGTACTGTATTTTCTGAACATACCCACATACCTTCAATTTACAATTTCACTTTCTATCAGCATGGTCTATACGGCGGTGCAAAGATTAAAAACAAAGCAAAACAAATGAATAGTGTTAGCCAGTCATGGTGGTACAGCTCTTGAATCCCAGCACTCGGGGAGGAGCAGAGACCTGAGAGTTCAAGACCAGCCGGTTCTACATAGTGAATTCTAGTTTAGCCAGAGCTACACAGTGAGACCCCGTCTAAAAACAATCAGCTAAAATAGGGTCTGAAATTGTAAAATCGACCTTCAAATAAAGCGTATTTAGAAAAAGAAATGCCCCGTGTTCCCTTGAAGTCCATCTCTGATCAAGACTGTCAATTCCCTCCCGAAATAATGCTGCCAGTCTTTTCAGAGGCTTCCAGATCTGATTCCATTTCTTTCCTCTCTGTCCGCAAATCGTCTCCACACCCTAGCTCCCAAGCCAAATAGCAAGTCAAATGAAGCCTTGAAGTGCAGCCATCTGTGGGTGTTGAAGCAGGGTGATTGTGGTCAGCCCTGGGAAGCTGCCGGTGTAGACCACAGATTGGCAAACAACTGTGGGGTGGGAGTGGGGGGGGGGCTGGCAGAGGGTGACATGTGCGCGCTGAAGCAAACAAAGAGCTTCAAGTGATCAAGTATCCGCGCAGACAGCTGGGACTGAGGTTAGCCGCCACCACCTGCTGGAGAGCAGCTGTCAGGGGCAACAGCCAAGTTCAGGGCCCTGCCACGGGCCAAGCCAGCCCAACAGGTGAAAGCTGGGCACTGAAACGAGCCAGAATCTCTGGGACAGACATTTGGCTTGTGGCCTGGGATAGGCACTCATGCCTCACACTCCAAGAGAAATGTCAGCTAGTCCCCTGTCCTCTCTCAAACACCCGTCCCTTCCCCTCCTCCTCTTTTCTTTCTCCTCTTCCATGTGATCTTTTTGTCTTTTAAGACAGGGTCTCATGTAGTCCAGACGGACCTTAAACTCACTCTGTAGCCAAGAAAATCCAGCTTCTGATAAAGAGTACAATCCTGTAGCGCCACACAGCATTTATGCAGTGCCTAGTAAGTGGAGGCAAGGCTTAGTGCCTGCTAGTCAGGCAGCATGGCACGTAGCTCCAGCTGGTGTGCAGCCACGGCTGCTTCTCACAAGCCTTAATGAAGACTCGAGCTCTTAGGGAAGCCTTTTGAGCCACACAATAAATGTCATCACGTCTATAACCAATGTCACTTGCCGGAGTTCTGGGATCACGAAAGGACCCAGAGTCCCCTATCTCTCGACAAAATGACAGACTCCTTTCCTAGCAGGTGTTTGCAAATCTGCAGCACACTCCTCTAGGTCGGGAAAGACTCGCCCCACCCTAAATGCACAGGGCAGAGAGACCAGGTGCAGGGGCGAGCATGGGCCCAGCACCGAGAAGACATGACAAAGGTCATCCAGACATGCTGCTGGTCACCAGCAAATCAGAATCTACTTGGGGGCGAGGAAGGAGTGCTGCACAGTCTCTCCCTGGTCCATTAGGACGCCCTCATGTTCTATCGCCATGGACAAAGATTCATGGTTGCTTTAAATCTGCTTATTTGTGAATCTGTGTCTGATATACAATGAGTGAGGTCTCTTGGCTTCTGGTGCTTGTGATGCCGTTGAATATAAAATGGTAAACTACTTCGGCCATTAGTGATTTCTACCAGTTTATTCGTGAAAACGTTTAGTATTGGCAAAAGAGCAGGAAAATATGCCCTCCTGTTTTCATCCAGGGGAGTTTCCATGTTACTTTCCAAGGAAATTGTGTAATAACCATCCAGTTGACTAAGTCCACTTGATGAGCACAGCATATACATAGAAGGTCAAGCATGTGGATCTTTGATGTTACACTGTATATATAACAGCATGGCAGGAACAGAGAAGCAGGCATGTTTCCTCCACACCATCCATGTGCCTCCTTAGTCTTAGGATACCTGATTGGCAGGTTTATGCATGGTTCTAGCACAGCCGCTACTATGGACCCACTGTAGTGGCTTAAGACTTCTGCCTCAAAACGTTCTCAGGCCACAGAAGGCCACTCAGACTGGAAGAGGCAGAGCAAAGAATTGCATAGTGGTTAACTCTAGGGACCATACCCCATCAATAGGAGAACGTGATCAATATAGTTGCAGGACAGGCAGAACTATATAGTGAAACTCTGTCTCAAAAAACAGCCACTTTAGTATAAGCTAATCTCTGTTGACAAAGCAAATGTGTAGTTGCTTAAGATAAAGTCTAGGAGTGGAAGCATCAATGAGGACAAGGGAGGAGGAAAGTGGAAGTACAGATAGATACAAGGAAACGGCATGTTCGTTATCTTGACTGCAGTGTTCAGTCCATGAGTGTTCACAAATGTTGGCACTCATCAGTGTGTCTAGTTTTGTGTATGTCACTTGTTAAAGATGAAAAATGACCTAGGATGAAAATAATGACATGAAAATAATTCATATTAAAATGATAGCTTGAAACCAAAAGCTGATTTTAAATCAGTGTGAGCATATGAGTATAGATATCCATACAAATCCATAGATTCATGATCAAAATAAAAATGATCAAAATAAAAATATTTACTAGTATTTATCTCAGAGTTTGGGCTTTATAGCTATACCTTCCAATTTTGATAATGAATAATTATTGCTTCTGTAAGGTAGGAACAAATTGATAAGACATAAAGTATCTTATGCCACATGCCAGGAAAACAACAGAGGCCAGTGATTTTCAAATTAGATTTTTGGAGTCCTGGGTATTTCATGAAGATGCTTCAGAGACTGGCCCATGAGGAAACCAGGGATGATATGACAAGAGCTTCATTTGGCCTCAAAATTGAGCAGATGTTTTCATTTAAGGAACAAATTTGAAGGTCGGAAATACGTCATTTACTGAGGCCCAAAGCAGTTAGAGTACTTTATGGTGAAGACAGACAGACAGGAAATACAAGCTTGACTAAGTAAAGCAGCAAAAAGCAGGTCTTAGAGAATAGTCGGGCAATGAAAATGGACCAGCATTTCCCTCCAGAGCATACTTTTTCTTATACCCATTACGCTGTCAATGCAAACCATAGCTCCCATCTCTAAGGGAATAAAAGGTAGTTTATTAAAATATGAGTAACCATGGCCCATGAAGTGATAGAGGACTCTCATTGGTTAATAAAGAAACTGCCTTGGCTTTTTGATGGGACAGGATTTAGATAGGTGGAGTAGACAGAACAGAATGCTGGGAAGAAGGGAAGTTAGTCAGACACCATGCCTCTCCTCTCTGAGACAGTCACCATGAAGCCAGCCACCAGGTCAGACATGCTGAGTCTTTCCCGGTAAGCCACCACCTTGTGGTGCTACACAGATTATTAGAAATGGGTTAAGCAAGATATGAGAGTTAGCCAGTAAGAGGCTAGAGCTAATGGGCCAGGCAGTGTTTAAATGAATACAATTTGTGTGTTATAATTTCCAGTGTAAAGCTAACCATGCCGGAGCAGGGTGGGATGAAAAACAGGCCTGCCTGCAGCTCATTACTACAATGAAGACTTATTTAGGTGACTGTAAATACCTTGCTTCAATTTGTAACAGTTTGATGACTTTTTATAGTCAGAGAACAAGGAAGGTATTTATAGATTACACTGATGGAAACATCAGGTAGACAGTTACAGCCCAGCAGGGAAGGAAGTCTGTGCTATAGATCAGGGAAGTCTCTGCTATTTCATGTGTTGTCTGATGACATTCTGAGAAGCTAAGGGATCTGCTTGTACATTCCAACAGAGGATGTTACTGGATAGTCACAGGGACATTAGTTCAAATGCAGAAGTAAGCAATAAAGGGCTATTAAGGGTACTAAAGATATTGCAACGTAAATTGGCTCAAGACCTGCAACATTCTAGCTTTCCACAATCACAGAAGACTTAATCAGTCAGCTTTGTAGAATTCTCACACAGCGTTTTCCCTGGGGACTTCAGTTCACCTTCAAGTAAGAGCCATCCACTGCACAAGACACAGCTGAAGTATAAGTCCACACAATGTCACTCCTGTTAGGAATCCAAAGGACTCCACAGTAGTGCCAAGGGTGGTGCTAGAGATACTTTTAGTGGACTGTATCCTCCTAACCTCTGCCAGAAGCTGTGCCCCATTTTGGTATTAAATCACTAATACTTTATCAAGGTAGTATGAATTGCCCCACGCCAAATGGCTCTGAGGTTTTTTCCTAAGTGCTGCCACAATGGTACTAAAAATTCCAGAGGCTCCTCACTTCTATGTGAAACTCTGAACATCCTTTTGAATGTCAACAAAACAAGACACACAACTTTCTACTGGCTTTTTCCCCCCAAGGATCCCTGACAGTCCTTGAGCCTTCTGCAGTAAGCTCATATAACCTTTCTGGCATTATCCAAGTGGCAGCTAAGAAGGGCTTGTAGTGCCAGCTGCTGCCAAGGCTTGCATGAGGCATGAGCTGGCTTTCCACATGCTGAATCCAACGTCCTGAGCCAACATGGGCTACATGGAGCAAGGGGCATGCAGTGAGGCTTACTAGCTTCTCGATCCTCATTATCCTGGCTTAATACCAAACACTGTATCTTTGCCGGCATCAGAATCTGTGTATCTTGTTAGGTTCATGCATTGAAGACAATTGAAAGTGCATAGCAGTTCAAGGCTTGCCAAAGAAAGGAAAAGCAGCCCACTCATTTCTGGCCCATGGCCTGCTGGGTTTTCTTTGGTGACGGTCAGGAAGCAGTATATCAGATACAGTATGGTCCTGTCCATGGACACTCTGTCTCAGCACAGTGCGGCTCTTCAAGTGAAATGTTCCCAGGCAACGCAGGTTCCAAATGACTTAGAACAGCATTTGCATCTGCTTCAACCTAGGCTCTAGTTGAATAGGGAGTGATTACAGCGGTCCTCCACTGACAAGGATATGTTCGAGAAGATTTTCAAAGCACAGCCATGAACTAAGCAATAGAATTCTGATTTGCTTGCAGAAAATGCACGCGACACTGCTTCAGTCTTAGGAGCACCATTTGAAACTGTGCTCGTTAGCGGGATTGTCTTTCTCGATGAGATAGAAAGTACGAGACCCCTCACGATGACTCCAGTTAGGAATCCGAAGGACTCTACAGCAATGCCAAGGGTGGTGGCGGCGATACTGAAAGAACACTGGAGAGATTGGGAAGTGAAGTCCACTCCTTTTTAGTGTCTTGAGAAAAGAGACTTTTTAGTGTCATTTGGCTCCTAAGACAGAAACACAGTCGAGTACGTACGTATTTCTCAGCTTAGAGGAGAGTAGTGGGTTAAAATAAAGACAGCTGATCCCAAGAGAATGTGCCACTCATCCCCACCCAGAGAATTTCAGTTTCCTACATACAGGGTTTATGCTTGCAGCCGCAGGGTCAACAAGCACAAGGGAAAGGTCATCTTTCAGAGCCCACTGGAGTAAGGGCTGCTCACAGTAGGCCCCACCTGGCCACTTGAAGAACTGCAGATCGGTAGCTCGCTTAGGACCAGATGGCTTGCGGTGCTCCAGGCTAAGATACAAGAGTGGTTTCCAGCTGGCTTGCTCCTAAGTGGTTTTGGCCTCACTCAAGGAAGTTTAAAATACTGATGACGGCGACCCATCCTAAAATGTCTAATGTATTCATCGGTCTGGGGTCTGGCCTGGACATAAAGTATTTGAAAGCCCTGAAGATAATACTGATAGACAGCTGTGATTGGGAAGAATTGCTTTAAAGAAGAGCCCATTGGCCTGGTTTTACAATAAAGTCATATTGGCACACAATAGCCTTGTCCAGTTCAGTGGCAGAACTCAGAAGTGAAAGCAGAAATGGGAAAAAAAAAACCTGCAAAGGCAAAAGTGCTTATTAGCCCGTTTTTCACAGAAGATGTCCGATGAGCTTGTTTTAAAGAGAGGTTTCAGGAAGACTTTTAATGTTGTGGGGAAAAATGGTCACGGAATGTAAATATTAAGGGAATGAGGCTTCGGATCCTTCCTGTTTCCCTGTAGCCTTACAAAACACATGCTGTTCTCAAGCCGTAGCTAAGGACAGCTGAGGATGAAAAGGCCGGGCTAGCTTGTGCTAGCAAAAGCAGGGAGCTACAGTCTGGAAGACACATTTCCCAAAGAACAGAGGTAGGGAGGAGTGAGCTTCAGGGAAGAGTTTCTAGAAGCTTGTGGAAGATGGGGGCTTAGGAGCTGTCACTCTGGAATGCGTGGCACTGCAGAGGTGGATGAATCTGGTGATTTTTAGAAATGTGCCTGTCTGGTATGAATCATATTCCCTAGTCTGAGAGGCTTCTGCAAAGCTGCATACATTTCTCATACTTTTTTTTTGGACATCTGGTTAGGCTTTATGCAATGTTGTTCTGTGTTCAGATAAGCACAGTAGAAGGTGGATTTAAGGTGCAGGGTGAAAGCTAGCCACTTCTGACAGCTTTGAAGGGGTGGGGATGGAACATCTAGGACAGTAGCAGCAGAGCAGTAATAACTGAAATAAGAATCTAAGAGCTTACAGAAGAGCCAAGTGATACTTCTGGGTTCAGTTTCCTAACTCCAGTTCTGAGTTGTTCTGATGACACATGTTTAAATCAGTATTTGCTGTCCTTCTGGTCGCTGGAGTCCATAACACCCATTTCTACTCCACTATAAGGCCTAGCATACTAGCACATAAGGGCCACAGTATTAGAGGAGGGACCACATGACATAATCCCCTTTCAGATGCAGATTGCCATTACCCAGAATCTAGACCTTTAAAAATAGATGGAAATAGCAAAAATAAATAGAAAAGCATGCTTCTGGAGAAGCCTTTCCAGAATAATCAGCAAATGCCCCACTTATTCATATGGTGTGTTGATTCTTTCAACAAGACAAGAATGGTTGAGGTAGTGATTCTCAACCGGTAGGTTACAACCCCTTGTGGGCTAACCACCTTTTCAAAAAGTCCCCTAAGACCATCTCAAAACAAAGACATTTACATTAAGATTCATAACATTCATAACAGTAACAAAATGACACTTATGTAGCAGCAACGAAAATAATTTTAAGGTTGGGGGTCACCAGAGCATGAGGAGCTGTATGAAAGGGTCACGGCATCAGTAGGGCTGAGAACCACTGCTTAAGGAGCCTCCATCTATCAAGAGCTTTCATAGCAAGGTTGGTGTGGGACAAATATCTATATTTTGTCAATTATATTTTAAATAAACACTGATTGGCCAGTAGCCAGGCAGGAAGGTATAGGCGGGACAACCAGACAGTAAGTAGAGGCAGGTCAAGGAGAATAGGAGAATTCTGGGAAGAGAACACAGTCCCTTAAACTCTGAAAGCCAGAAGGTCCTGGATAGATGTTCTGCAGACACTAAGATATCACAGATAACAGACCAGACTACTATACCCAGAAAAGCTTTCAATCACCATAGACGGAGAAAACGAGACAAAAATCAGATTTAAACCATGTCTATTCACAAATCTAGTCCTACAGAAAGTACTAGAAGGAAAACTCCAACACAAGGAAGTTAGCTACACCTACATAAACAAAGGCAATAGATGATCTTGCACCAGCAAAATCTAAAGAAGGGAAACTCACACATAATACCAACAACAACAACAAAACCAAAAATAACAGGAACTAACAATCACTGGTCATTAATAACTCTTAATATCAATGGTCTCAAATCACCTATAAAAAGACACAGGCTAACAGAATGGATAAGAAAACAAGATCCATCCTTCTACTGCATACAGGAAACACACCTCAGCTTCAAACACAGACATTACCTCAGAGTAAAGGGTAGAGAAAAGATTTTCCAATCAAATGGAGCTAAGAAAAAACTGGTGTATCTATCCTAATATCTAACAAAATAGACTTCAATGTGAAATTAATCACAAGAAATTATCCATATTCATCACAGGAAAAATCCACCAAGATGAAGTTTCAATTCTTACCATCTATGCCCCAAATACATGGGCAGCCACATTTGTAAAAGAAACATTACTAAAGGTTAAATCACACATCAAACCCCACACATTAATAGTGGGAGACTTTAACACTTAAAGCTAGAATTCAGCAACAACACTAATTGCAAAAAGTCCACAAACTCATGGAAACTGAACAATGTGCAACGGAATCATCCCTGGGTCAAGGAAGAAATAAAGAAATTAACGACTTCCTAAAATTCAATGAAAATGTATCCACAACATACCCATATTTTTGGATACTTTGAAAGAAGTGCTAAGAGGAAAGTTCATAGCACCAAGTGCCTACATACAGAACCTGGAAAAATCTCACATTAACGACTTAATAGCACACCTGAAAGCTCTAGAACAAAAAGAAGCAAGAGGAGTATGTGACAGAAAATAATCAAACTGAAGGTTGAAATCAATAAAATAGAAACAAAGAAAACAATACAAAGAATCAATGAAACAACAAGCTAATTCTTTGAGAAAATCAACAATATAGACAAATTCTTATCCAAACTAATAAAAAGGCAGAGAGAGAACATCCAAATTAACAAAATCAGAAATGAAAATGGGGACATAACAGACATGGAGGAAATCTAAAGAATCATCAGGTCATACTTCAAAACGGGATGGGGAGACAGGAAATAAGAAAGGTAGGGGGAAAGAGGGGGAACGGAAAAGGGTCGGGAGATATTTGCTTTTATTAGTGATGTATTGCAGAAATAGTAACCCACTCCTACAATGCTGGCATTAATCCATTCCCTTATGATCTAATTATCTTTTAATGACCCCACCTCTGAACACTGTTATATTAGAGATTAGATTTCTAGCACATGAACTTTGGAGAACAAGTTTAAACAATAGCACTTGCATTACCCAAGCATAATTGGTAACAGAAAAGATTCATTTAAAATTAATCTACCTAAACAGCCTATATGTCCATAAACTGATGAATGGATAATAAAAATATGGCACCTATATGCAATGGTATTTTATTCAACTGTAAATAAAAATTAAATTTGCAGATAAATGGATGGGGTAGGAAGATATTATACTGAGTAAAGTAACCCAGACCCAGAAAGACAAATGTAGCATGCTATCACTCATATGTAGCTCTTAGCATCAAATTTTTAGATTTCTGTGTTTAAGTTGGAGTATCTGTAGAGCCAGGAAACTATAAAGAGACCACTGGTGAAGAAAGGGGAGAAGATCTTAAGGGAGAGGTAGTAGAACACAGATGATTTGAAGGGAAAAATGGGGAGGGAGGTTTAAGTGGAGAGAGAGGGTTAAAAAAGAATAGAAAGGGAGGAAGTGGTGAAGTGGGGGGTTAACTAAAACTAAAAATGTTAGAAAAGCAATATATATATATATATATATATATATATATATATATATATATATATGCATATATGCACAGAGGTCTTTACCAGAGCTATAGGTTGCCAAATAGGAAGCTCGGTGCCAGATATAGGATACCACTTCACAAGCTATTGATCAGAGGTATCCCAAAGACCCCCACCCAACCACATATGCTATTGCCATTGCTCTTAGTTGCCCACCAGAACTTGACAGGAAGATCCTATTGCTGAAGACACCACACACTTTGGCCAAAGTTCATGGAGAAGTGAAGTTGAAAGTAACCATGAAGCTTCCTCTTCCATGCTGGGTAGCTTTCACAGCGCCAGAAGGTCATCAATAGTCTTTCCCAGCTGTGAACCCTAAAGATTTCTATAATGACCACTGTGACCAGATAAAGTCATTCGGTACAATAGCAGCAGCGATGTTGGAGGGTTAACCAATCACTTTCTGATTGAATTTAAGACCTACTCCACATGCCTGATACTGGAAATCTGGACAAGAATTTGTGGTTGGGAGCATGTAGGCCCCAGAGATGAACTTAATACTGGATATGGTATTAAACTGACAGAAATTTATATCTCTCCACTCATAGTTTAGTGCAACTGTCAGACAACATCAGAGATGCTTCTGTGTGCAGTGAACAGTGGTTAGTGCAGAAATTCACAACTGATCAACGTGCAGAGAGTAAGTGTCAGTAGAGTACCCAGCGATAAATGGAACATTTATGACAACCCACTCTACCCATTGTCCAAGGCTCAGGAACCATTGTGGAAGACAGAATTGAAAGACTCTAAGAACCAGAGGTCAGTGGGGAACATAGCAAAACAAAGTCTTCTGGACATGACAGAACCACCATACTCATTAACCCACGGCAGATACAGTTGCCTGCACAGGATCTTCTCAATATCAAGCCAGCTGGCATTCTATCATGAAGAGAGGAGTTCCTGAGCTCCTTCCCCAATCGAAGGTACAATGAACAGGTGATGGTTTCTGGATGAGGGAAAGTCGGTCTTCTTTATGAGTGTAGTTCCTGGCAGTTTGAACATGTTCAACTCGATAGCCAATACACAAATTACACCAAGTTTGAGAGGGTGGGGATAGAGGTGGGTTTTGGAGGAGTCAGGGAAAAGGATAGGGTGAGTATGATCAAATTGCATTGTATAAAATTCTTAAATACTTAATAAAAATATTTTAAATAAAAATAAATGTAAAAAAACTAAAACCAAATCTGTCTAGAGCTGGGAGTGTGGCTCTGTGCTGAGTTCTCTCCTCTCACATATGCAAAGCCATGTTCTATCCCTAGAACAGCAGAAAAGGAAAAGCAATTATAATTAATCTGCCTAATATAGAAACTAAATGTGATAGTAAGTGCTAAAAAAAATAGTAGGACTTTCTGAAAAGAAAATAAATTCATTTCTTTAAAGTGGGAAAGTAAGTTTATATTTCCTTTGGTAATAAGACCATCATGGAGAGACCAGAAAGGGAACAGGTCCCTGTCAGGGAATTTCCACAATGCAAGCCTGGTTTTCCAAAAAGAGAACACAATGGCCCCTTTTCGGGGAAACCCTGAGCAGCAGAACAAGGTAACTGAGGAAGGCCAATGAAAAATTAATCACAACCATAGAGCTGTCAAGCTATAAGGTCAAGCTCTGCCCAGAATTAAAAATTGGCCAATCAGGACTACCTTCATTTGCATAGTAGGAATTTCATAGTGCATCAGCCTAACCACAAAGTAGATAAAGTTGCCAAATAAAAGCCACCACACCCAAGTCCAAGGCAGGCATATATTCTACTGCTTCCCTTGTCTGCTCCTTCCTAGCAGTGCACTAAATAAATGTGCCCTTTCTACTCTGATCTAACATGGGTAAAATCATTCACCGCTCTAGTCCCTACACTGCATGTAAGATTTAAGACAGTAGTACTACTGTACATTAAGCAACAGTGACACTTGTTGACTTTTCTTTTGGTACAGCTCTTCTGGTAAAGCTTTTTGATACTTAGGTGTGCACACCTGTATTCCTAGATACTTCAGAAGTAGTGACTAGAGGAGCAAAAGTTTCAATGCCAGCCATGACACAGCAGACCTTGTCTCAACATAAAATAAAAGGAAAAACTCAAAAGGGCCCAAAATGTAGTTCAGTGCTAAAGTGCCAATCTGGCATATGTATATTCTCCTGGGTTCGGTTTCCAGCCCCAGAAAATGTGGGACTCTTTAGTCATAGTGGGCTTCATGCACAACCATAAATAACACCACCATATTCTTTTTTTTAACTTTTTTAAAAAAAGAAAACATTCTTTTTTTACTTTACATACCCATCCCAGTTCCCACTCCCTCCCATCTTCCCATTCCCTCCACCTTCCCCCCACCTCACCCCTCATCCACTCCCCAGAGAGGGTAAGGCACATTGCTCCAAGGAAGGTCCAAGGCCCTCCCCACTATATCCAGAATGAGCAAGGTATCCATCTAAATAGAATGGGTTCCCAAAAGCCAGTACAAGCAGTATGGATAAATCCTAGTGCCACTGCTAGTGGCCCCTCAGTCTTCCCCAGCCATACAATTGTCACCCACATTCAAAGGGACTAGTTTGGTCCTATGCTGGTTCCTACCCTGTCTGGCTGGAGTTGGTGAGCTCCCATTAGCTCAGGTAAAGTGTTTCAGTGGGTGTCCCCACCATGATCTTGACCTCTTTGCTCATATTCTCATTCCTCCCACTCCTCCACTGGACTTTGGGAGCTCAGCCCAGTGCTCCACTCTGGGTCTCTGTCCGTATCCACCAGTTGCTGGATGAAGGTTCTATGGATCATTTAAGATAGTCATCAATCTGACTACAGGGCAAGGCCAGTTCGGGCACCTCTCCTCTATTGCTTAGGGTCTTAGCTGGGGTCATCCTTGTGAATTCCTGGAAATTTCTCTGTGTTAGGTTTCTCACAGGTCCCACAATGTCTCCCTCAATCAAAATATCTCTTTCCCTGTTCTCATCTCTGTCCTTCCCCCATCATGACTATCCCATTCCCTCAAGTTCTCCTTCATGAGTATAGATATTAGCTCTTCTTTGAAGTTCTGGTAGAATTCTGAACTGAAACAATCCGACCCTGGGCTTTTTTTGGTTGGGAGGCTTTTGATGACTGCTTCTATTTCCTTTCAGGTTATAGATCTATTTTTATTGATTTTTAAATTGAGCTCTACATTTTTCTCTGCTCCCCTTCCCCTTTCGACCCTCCCCCAAGGTCCCCATGCTCCCAATTTACTCAGAAGATCTTGTCTTTTTCTACTTTCTACTTTCTACTTCCCATGTAGATTATATCTATGTAAGTCTCTCTTAGTGTCCTCATTGTTGCCTAAGTTCTCTGGGGTTGTGGTTTGTAGGCTGGCTTTCGTTGTGTTATGTTTAAAAACCACTTATGAGTGAGTACATATGATAACTGTCTTTCCATGTCTGGGTTACCTCACTCAAAATAATGTTTTCTAGCTCCATCCATTTTCCTGCAAAATTCAAGCTGTCGTTATTTTTTTCTGCTATGTAATACTCCATTGTGTAAATGTACATTTTCCTTATCCATTCTTCAGTCTAGGGACATTTAGATTGTTTCCAGGTTCTGGCTATGACAAACAAAGCTGCTATGAACATAGTTGAGCACATGTCCTTGTGGCACGATTGAGCATCCTTTGGATATATACCCAAAAGTGGTATCATTGGGTCTTGAGGAAGGTTGTTTCCTAATTTTCTGAGAAATAGCCACACTGACATCCAAAGGGGTTGTACCAGCTTGCATTCCCACCAGCAATGCAGAAGTGTTCCTTTTACCCCACAACCTCTCCAGCATAAGTTGTCATCAGTGTTTTTGATCTTGGCCATTCTTACAGGTGTAAGATGGAATCTCAGAGTTGTGTAGATCTATTTAAATTGTTTACCTGGTTCTGATTTAATTTTAGTATGTGGTTCCTATACAGAAAATTGTCCATATCTTTTACATTTTCCAATTTTGTGGAGTACAGGTTTTTGAAGTTTGATCTAACAATTTTCTGGATTTCCTCAGTGCATGTTGTTATGTCCCCATTTCCATTTCTGATTTTGTTAATTTGGATGTTCTCTCTCTGTCTTTTTATTAGTTTGGATAAAAGTTTGTCTATCTTGTTGATTTTCTCATAGAACCAGCTTTGTTTCATTGGTTCTTTGTATTGCTTTCTTTGTTTCTATTTTATTGATTTCAGTCCTCAATTTGATTATTTCCTGTCGCCTACCCTGGGTGAGTTTGCTTCTTTTTATTCTAGAACTTTAAGGTGTGCTGTTAAGTCATTAGCCTGAGATTTCTTCACTTTCTTTATGTGGGCATTTAGTGCTTTGAGTTTTCCTCTTAGCACTGCTTTTATAGTGTCCCATAGGTTTGGGTATATTGTACCTTCATTTTCGTTAACTTCTAGGAAGTCTTTAATTTCTTTATTTCTTCCTTGATCCAGTAGTGGTTCAAGTGAGTACTGTTTAATTTCCATAGGTTTGTGGGCTTTCTGCAATTAGTGTTGTTGTTAAATTCTAACTTTAAATCATGGTGATCTGATAAGATACAGGGGATTATTCCAATTTTTTATATCCGTTGAGGTTTGCTTTGTTACCAAGTATGTGGTCAATTTTAGAGAAGGTTCCATGAAGTGCTGAGAAGAAAGTATATTCTTTTGTGTTTGGGTAAAATATTCTATAGATATCTGTTAAATCCATTTGACTCATAACATCTGCAAGTTCTCTTATTTCTCTGTTAAGTTTCTGTCTGGTTGACCTGTCCATTGGGGAAAATGGAGGATTAAAGTCTCCTAGTATTAGTGTGTGGGGTTTGATGTGCAATTTAAGCTTTAGTAATGTTTCTTTTACAAACGTGGCTGCCCTTGTATTTGGGGCATAGTTGTTCAGGATTAAGAAAGACTTCATCTTGATGGATTGTTCCTGTGATGAGTATAAAGTGTCCTTCTCCATCTCTTTTGATTGATTATATTCAATCAAAATTTGAATTTTAGTTTGAAGCTTATTTTGTTTGATATTAGGATAGCTACACCCACTTGTTCCTTAGGTCCATTTGACCGGAACTATTTTTCCCAGTCCTTTACTCTGAGGTAATGTCTGTCTTTAAGGTTGAGGTGTGTTTCTTGAATGCAGAAGAAATATGGAAATTGTTTTCTAATTCATTCTGTTAACCTGTGTCTTTTATAGGTGAATTGAGTCCATTGATATTAAGAAATATTAATGACCAGTGATTTTTAATTCCTGCTATTTTTCAGTAGTCATGCTTGTGTGTTTCCCTTCTTTGGGGTTTGCTGGTATGAGGTTATCTGTTGCCTGTCTTTTTTGTGGGTACAGTTAGCTTCCTTGGATTGGAGTTTTCCTTCCAGTATTTTGTATAGGGCTGGATTTGTAGATAAGTATTGTTTAAATCTGGTTTTGTTATGGAATATTTTGTTTTCTTCCTACAGGAAGCTTGCCTGCTGGCTGGCTAGAGAAGCTGAGGCAGGTTGGGAAGGGGTCCCGGGCTTTGCCCTGGTATGGAGGGCCTAGAGAGAAGGGTCCAGCACTGTGTGGGTGATCACTCACTTCTTCCTCTTCTCCGTGTAGCCGCAGCCTGTGTTTCCTCTGCCAGATTCTTACTCCAGCTTTGCCAGTGGCTTCAGCCACTCACCCGTATTACCATCCAGTTTTATGCAAGCCTTCACATTAGCATGTTTGGCAGTTTCAGTCTAAATCTGTTTGCATCACAACATTACATTTTACAACATCCACGTTCAACAACACAGTTACTTACCAAGCTCTTTGCTAGAATATGAACTCTTTGATGGAGAATATTTGGCTTACTTATCTTTTACCATCAATGACTGCCATAAAATAGGTACCAATCAACATTAGCTGAATATGATTGATGGATTTTCATTTAAGATCTTCATCTTCAAATGCCAACTAGCAAAGAGCCTAACGATGTTCGATTGATGATAGACTTTATTAGGTAATTAGTGTCTTACTATAATTTCAAAATGCTCCATTGACTTTTGCTTCCATATCCAATTTATGAGTATTTGTACAACAAATAGTTGAAGGCAAAAAAATCTCTAATATTAATTGTCATCCTTAGTGGAGGTAGTTATTCATCTACCTCCAAAGACTGCCATAAATTAGGTAGCACTTAATAGTCATTAAATTGAATGTTGTTTCATTTAATATTAATATCTTCATCTTCCATATTGCTAGAACCATATCATTCTACTTATAGAATGTTTTGTAAGTGTTATTTGGGCTGATGAATTAATAGTCAAGTAAAAGAGAACTTATTTATAACCTTTACATGGAAATTTTCAATGACTAGATATCTCTCCCCCCCCCCTTCTCTACTTCTTTCCCTGCCCCTTCCCACTCTCCCTCTCTATTCCCTTCCTGGGATTGCCAAGCCTTTTGGCTTGTTTGCTGACACTTGCCTCTTCAGGAGGCAGCCTTCAAAGCAGAGTCCTGAAACAGCAAATTCTGTAGTCTCATTTAGAAGGACCCCTCTAAGCAAGTTTAAGAAGATGCAAGATAGTAATTCTTTCTCATTCCCCTAGAATTTGAACACACCAATGTAAAAAGTCCATTAACTCTGCTTTTAAAAAACAAGAAAAGCAAAATGTCACAAAAACAGATCAACTCAGATGCAGTTTCGATTAATGAAGGAGCTGTGTCCCTTTGCTGTCTGTTCTGGGAACTTTTCAATCACTTAGCGCTGGCAAATCTTCAGAACAAAGACAGTAATTACCAAATAAAAATTGCCTTCAGTGCATTGTCTGTGTTCACAGTTTGGCATGAACAGATTTATGATCCTTTCTTTCCAATAGGAACTACCAGTCCGCCTTTCACTTCAAACAGCTTATTCATCTCAGCATAAAAACAGCTAAAATCCACTAGCAGAATATGCTGCCTATGCAGCCAGGGTTGCAGACAGCAGGAGTCAGCTTCTTCCAGGAGCCCCAAATAGAACTGGCTTTGAGGAACTACAAAACAAAGGCTTGAAAAAGCACTTACATAATTTTTGAAAAACAGCAATTATTTAGTTCCAGTTCCTTTAACTACTCTGTATCTTTATCCAAAATTAAATTAATTCTGTTGTGTACAAAATAGTTAAAATGCAGATTACCATGGGCAATTTAGGCTTAAATAATGATCTGGGGCTGCTATTCAGATACATAGATTGATATTTCTATTCCATGGAAGGCAATGTCAGAGGTTGTTTGGTTGATTTGTTTGTTTGGTCTTTGTTTCATGAAGTTAAACAAAGCATAAAGAAACACTTTAAGAGAAGCAAGCAATAACTATCAGCAAAATAATCTTTTTGCCACCCTCAATCCCATACTTGAAATAAAAGTGTATGCTCATGGAATCATAAAATAACATTAATAGAGGGTGGATTCATAAATAAGTTTCTAGAAAATACAGGCCCTCGTGGAAAACTACATACACATGCATACATACATGTTAAGTCATATGAAACAATTTCCAACTTGACAGTTTCCAGCCACAATTTTCTCATTGATATAGATATATATCTTTTTTTTCTCATGGTTTATTTTTTTTATATTTAAAAATTTCCATCTCCTTCCCTCCTCCTCCCCCCTCCCTCCCCTCCTCCTCCCCCTTCCCTCCCCTCCTTCTCCCCCTTCCCTCCCCGCCCCTCCACCTATACCTCCCCTCCCTCCCTCTCAAGGCCAAGGAGCCATCAGGGTTCCCCACTCTATGCTAAGACCAAGGTCCTCCCAACTCCCCCCAGGTCCAGGAAGGTGATTGACCAAGCTGAGAAGGCTCCCACAGATCCCGTCCATGCAGAAGAATCAGAGCCCAGAGCCATTGTCCTTTGCTTCTCAGTCAGCCCCCGCTGTTGGCCACATTCAGAGAGACGGGTTTGGTCGCATGATCCATCAGTCCCATTCGAACTGGAGTTGGTGATCTCCCATTAGTTCTGTCCCCCCGTCTCCATGAGTGAACGCACCCCTCTCGTTCCTGACTTTCTCCCTCATGTTCTCGCTCCTTCTGCTCCTCATCAGGACCTTGGGAGCTCTGTCCAGTGCTCCAATGTGGGGCTCAGTCACCTTCCCCATCTGTCGCCAGCTGGAGGTTCCCTCACGGTCCTGACTTTCTTTCTCATGTTCTCTCTCCTTCTGCTCCTCATCAGGACCTTGGGAGCTCAGTCTGGTGCTCCAATGTGGGGCTCTGTCATTTTCTTCATCTATCGTCAGGTGGAGGTTCTATGGTGATATAGGAAGGGTGGATATGGGAGCAGGGAAGCATATATCTTAATTTAAGGAGCTACCTGAGGGTTGTCAAGAGACTTGACCCTAGAGGGGTTCCCAGGTTTCCAGGGAGACGCCCCCAGTTAGTTCCTTGGGCAGCTGAGGAGAGGGAGCCTGAAAAGGCCAGTTCCTATAGCCATACTGATGAATTTCTTGCATATCACCATAGAACCTCCACCTGACGATATATATCTTGTTTTGTTTTTCTAGCAATAGGGACCTTGAAAGTGGCCCTTTGGCTTTTTGCCATCAGTGTATAACAACAGCTCTCCTTGGTCTATTCCAAGAAACCACTCACTGTAACTATTCAGTTAACAGAAATGTGGAGCTATAACAGAGTGGCATCCTGACAAATCACTTTTAAAACTTGTGGAGGCTTATTTTCTTGCCTTCACCTGTTGCTCAGCCTATGTATGAAAACATGTAACTCTCTTGACCTTATTAAATCTCAGGATTCCTTTTCTTAGCTTTTTATGTTTTATATATATTTATTTTTCTGTGGGGGGGCTGGTTTGCCTCCATGTATGTCTGTGTAGCATGTGTGCTCCCTTCGAGGCCAGAAGCAAGTGTCATATCCCCTACAACTGGAGTTACAGATGATTGTGAGCTGCCTTGTCAGTGCTGGGACTTGAACCTGGGTCCTCTGGAAGAGTAGCAAATGCTCTTTAATCGCTGAGTCATCTCTCCAGCCCCAGGATGGCTTTTTAAAAATTTACTAAATATTTTTGCCAGTGATAGAGATCGAATCTTGGGCTTCACACACACAAAGCAAGTTCTCTGCCATGGAGCCATATTCCCAGCCTGTTTTTCAAGCCGTTTGACAACAGGGTCTCACTAAGGTACACGTACATGATGAGAACCAGAAATTAATTGATTTGATGAAGTCATTAGAAATAGTTACAAGTCAAGAGATTTGGACTTTACAAAAGACAGTGATCAAAAAATCTGAATCAACTGAGGAACTGGTTAGATTTGATAAGCAAGTAAGGGAGGTGTAGGTAAAAGACAATAGTAACGATTTAGAATTGCCAGTACCTCTCAGAGTCAAAGATGACTTACCAAGAGTTTTAGCTACTTGTCCTGTTACTACTTCTGCAAAGCCATCAAATACTACATACCCGAAAGGGTCGACAGGATGTAAATGTGAGCCTATAAGTATGAAAGATATAAAAGCTATTAAGTAAGCAGTAGTATCTTATGGCATGCATTCATCATATGTGACAGAGTTGGTAAAGACATTGGCTTCAAGAAACAAGGTTACTCCACATGATTGGCTTCAACTAGTCTCAGCTGTACAAGACCATGGGCCACAGCTTCAGCAGAATAGTTATTGGAGAGAGGAGGCTAAGGTCCTTGAACGTCAAGATAAAGTCAGAAGTTGTGAGGCCTCCCAAGATCAAATTCTTGGTGAGGGTCCTTATTCTGATCCTCAGGCAAGATTTATTTATTAAATAAGGTGAAATGCCACTACAGACAAGATCTCATGTACTCCAGGTTGGTCTCACATCTGCAATGTAGTCAAGGAAAACCTTGGTGTTCTTATCCTCCTGTCTCTCCACTTTCAGAGTACTGAGATTACAGGTTTGTACCACCACAGCTGGTTTTATGTAGTGTTCGTAATCATATCGTGGGCTTTGTGCATTCTAGGCAAGCCCTCTACCAACTGAGCCATACCCCTGTCTCCATTAGTTTGGTTTGTTTAATTGATTGCTTTGGGGGTTTTGAGATAAAAATCTCACACAAAAGCACAGACTGGCCTGACACTCACTATATATACTAGAACCCAAACTAGCTTCAAACTTATAGCAATCCTCCTGCCTCAGCCTCCTAGGTGCTGAGATTAGAGGTGGGGAGCCCAATGCCCAGCTAGGATGCTATTTTTTAAATGTAGTGTAGAGAACAACTCCTGATTATCTCTCCCATGACCTCTTCTATAGAGAGATGAGATAAGTCACTCAGCTACAGCTGGATGGACTTCCTTGCAATACTCTGCCCTGACTGAAGAATGAAGCCTCTAAGAATCCCTAGAGTAAGTGACTCTGTTGAGCTTTTTAGCCCAGCCTCCAATAGCTTGACCACAGAAACACTAAATAACTTCTGAACTCCGAGCGTTTCTCAAGCACATGCGGGTAAGCACTAGACTAGATTGTCCCCAAGCTCACTTCAATAGCTAACGTTCTGGACCTAACTCTAGGCTCTGGATTTACTTTCTGAACTGGTAACCATGAGTCTCCATCTGCCAACTGCAAAAAAAATTTGAGAAAAATTTAAACTTGGGGCATTTTTTTTTCTAAAAGTTCTTTCCCTCTCCATTCTTCATCTACCATACGCAGGAATTGTCTACAATCCCCAGATTTCAGGCCATCTCTAGGTGTGCAACTCTAAATTCTGCAAGTGTGTCCTTGATTGGAGGTACCCTGATAGATGCTGTTCATGCAGAAACACAACTTCTACCTCAAAGGGATTAAGAGATAGTTTGCTTTAGAACCAAATATGAGTGACTGTGGCTCAAAAACACAGATTTATGGCACCCCCAAACGCCATGTTCCTATATGGAAACAGTTTCATGAAGTTTTTACAGTAATAGAACAAAATAAAGTGACATGTTAAAGCATTTTAAAATACATTGTGGGGCTGGAGAAAGGCCTCGTGGTTAAGTGTATGCACTGCTCTCGTAGAGGACTGGAGTTCAGTTCCCAGAACCACCTGTTAACTCCAGCTCCAGAGAATCAGAAGCCTCAGCCCTTTATGGGAACCTGCACACACACACACACACACACACACACACACACACACACACACACACACACTGCATAGATGGGTTACAGGGAATCTCTGCTATAGGCCTTAGATGCTATTTGATGACATTCTTAGCCTTTGGGTTAATGGAAGCTAGTAGTCTACTCCACATTCCAAAATGATTTTACATAGTAGTCATGGGATGTTACATCAAACACAGAGATAAGCAACAAATTGGTAATAAAGGGGGCTAAAGATAGCCCAGGTAAATTTGGCTGCAGATCTGCATTATTCTAACTATCCACAATCATTAAAATTCCAAGCAGCCAATCAGCTTTATAGAACCTTTACTTCAGAGGACACTTCTTTCTGGGAACGTCAATTCACAATGTAGATTAAGGGTCAGTTCTAAGGACTTGGTCTATATATAAAGCAACAATATTCTGCCCTAATTCCCATTTTTACAAATCAATGCAAATAAACCTTCTAAAATATCATCATCACTACTATAATCTCTTGTGTTACTTGACAGCATCCCTCAGGCTTTATTCAAACTTGGCCTGGCCATCTGCTTTAAATCCCAGTTGTTCATATTTTACTCTATATCTAATGTCTGATTTCTTCCTCTGCAATCTTTTCCCATTTCACTTGCATTTCTTTTTTTCTAGAATTCCTCTAGCCTAACTTCTAATGGCTTTGATTACTCTGCTCTGGACTTGCTCCAAGTAAACTAACGTTCCCAGTTTGAATACAGTGCTTCCATGGAGATAAGACTCATAAAGCGTTGGATCTTAAATCTGGCTGAACATCAGAATCATACTTTTTAAACTACGGATCACTAAATCCAACACAGCCATCATAAACTTTACATTTTCTTAGACTTTCTGTTCTTAAGTAACAGGATTTCACTGAGCCATAGACCAGCATTGGCCTAGTTCCTTATGAGGTTTGTGACTATGAACACTAAGTCACAATGGCTCTCTCTCAAATATTAACTTTCCTTGGTTAGAGACGCTATCAGGAAAGAGAGGCATCATACGACAAAAACTGTATTGATTTTCATTAGAATGGATTCCTTCCAAAATTCAAGGCCATTCTCAGCTTTTATGCCACTGGGAGGTCTTTCTAGTCCATCACAACTCTGCCAAGAGCACTCAACGTTCACATCTTCTGGAAGAATTGTGCACACCTGACAAAATTGGGAGCATGGGGGTGGGAGAAGGCAGTGTGGAGGGGAAGGAGGAGGGGAGAAATGTGGATGAAAACTTGAGGGAACAGGATGGTTGAGATGGAGGGAGGACAGAGATAGGAGGAAAGAATGAGATATTTTGATTGAGGGAGCTATTATGGGGCTGGCAAGAGATCTGTTACTGGAGAGATTCCGGGGACTCCACAAGGATGACCCTGGCTAAGGCCCTAACCAATAGAGGAGAGGGTACCTGAGCTGACCTTGCCCTGTAGTCAGTTGATGAATATCTTAAATGTTACCATAGAACTCTCATCCAGTGGCTGAGGGAAGGAGAGGCAGAGACTCAATACAGAACACTGGGCTGAGCTCCCAAAGTCATGTAGAAGAGTGGGAAGAGTGAGAATATGGGCAAAGAAGTCAAGGCCATGATGGGGACACCAACCAAAAGAGCTTACCTGATCTAATGGGAGTTCACCAACTCCAGCCGGACAGGGAAGGAACCAGCATAGGTCCAAATTAGTCCCTCTGAATGTGGGTGACAGTTGTATGACTAGGGAAGACTGCAGAGCTGATGTGGGATTCCCCTCTGTATGCTGTGAGTACCATTAGTGAATAAACTGTGTTGGCCTGTTGATAGGGCATAACTTAGATAGGTGGGGAAAACTAAACTGATTGCTGGGAGGAAGAAAGGCAGAGTGAGGGAGAAGCCATGGAGCTGCTGCTAGAAACAGAGGTGCTGAAACTTTGCTGGTAGGCCATGACCTCGTGATGATGCACAGATTAATGGAAATGGGTTAAATTAAGATGTAAGAGTTAGCCAATAAGAAGTTAGAGCTAATGGGCCAAGCAGTGATTTAATTAATACAGTTTCTGTGTGATTATTTCAGGCATCTGAGGGGCCAGGAAATGAACAAGTAGGCTCCCTACTGTTGTCTGAGGTTTCCTGTCCTGCCCGGTTTCCACAATCGTTAAGTCCCAAAGAAATCACACAGAGGTTTTCATTAGTTATAAACTGATTGGCCCATTAGCTCAGGCTTCTTATTAACTCTTATACTTCTATAGCCCATTATTCTCATCTACGTTAGCCATGTGGCTCAGTACCTTATTCAGCAGGACAGTCACATCTTGCTTCTTCTGTGATCTGGACAGGACTGGGGAGGAATGGGCTTCCTCTGTCCCAGAATTCTCCTGTTCTCATTGACCCACCTCTACTTCCCCTGTCTGTTGTCCTGCCTATACTTCCTGCCTGGCTACTGGCCAATCAGCATTTATTTAAAATATAATTGACAGAATACAGACCACTCTTCTAAACCACTCTACAACACGGGGCCACTGGCAGTGGCATTGGGATTTGTCCCTACTGCTTGTACTGGCTCTTTGGGAACCTATTCTCTTTGTATGGATATCTTGCTTGGTCTGGATACAGTGGGGAGGTCCTTGGACCTTCCCCAAAACAATGTGTCTTACCCTCTCTGAGGAGTGGATGAAGCGTGGAGTGGGGGGTAGGTAGAGGGAATGGGAGGAGGGGAGGGAGTGGGAACTAAGATGGGTATGTAAAATGAAAAAAGATAGTTTGTTTTTTTAAAAAAAATAAAATTTAAAAACCAAATTAGCAGCATGAGCCTTTCCATGGTGTCCTTGACACCTCTGACTTATACAATCAACTAACCTGGGATCATAGGGACTCACAGAGACTGGACAGACAACCAGGGAGCCTGCATGAGGCTGACCTTGGTAGGCCCTCTGCATATATGTTACAGTTGTATAATTTGGTCCTCTTGTGGGACTCCTAACAATGTGAACAGGGGTTGTCTCCAGCTCTTTTACTGGCTTTTGAGACCCTACTTCTCATACTGGGTCACCTTGCCCAGCCTTAATACATGGGGAGGTGCTTAGTCTTACTGCAACTTGATAGGCCATGTTTATTGATACTCGTGGGACACCTGCCCCTTCCTGGATAGAGACAGAAGAAAGGGACACTTGGGAAGGGGAGAATAGGGTAGAGGGACTGGGAAGGGAGAATGGGGAGATGCTTCAGTTATGGTATAAAATAAATAGATGAATTTTAAAAATGAATTAGCTGTAGCCAGCAGTGGTAGCCCATGCCTGTAATTCCAGCATTTGGGAGGCAGAGGCAGGCAGATCTCTGAGTTCTAAGCCAGCCTGGTCTATAGATTGAGTTTCAGGACAGCCAGTGCTGAACAGAGAAACCCTGTCTCAAAATAAAAGAATTAACAGAAAAAAAATAACAAGGAAGATTTCCATTCCATTGCTTACACTTGACAGCACTTACATTCCTTTAGAAAGACATCATTAAGTTTCTCCTGCAAACTGAGGTCCATCTAATTCTTATTTGCTATCCTTGTAGCACTTTGGAGCATCTCAGTGTTATTGCTACTACTGCTGTTTCTTTCACTGATGGATACTGGGACTCTTATGCCCTAACCAGGCTTTCAAACATATGAATTAGCCCAGAGTTAGATCCAAATGAAATTCCCTGTAAGGAAAGGGCTACAATTCCAGCCACAATTCAGTTCCAGTTAACCCAGGTACTGTGGAACATATTATTAGCCAAGTTTCAGGGAGTTAAAAAAAGATGAAACAAAATAGTGACGGAGTCTGTAAGTTTGCAGAAGGTGTTCCTTGGAGATGGCTCCCAAAGCCATGGTAGACCTTCTCACGCCAAAGCAATACTTGGGGAGTGGCATGTGTGAGGGAAAGGTTGGGGGTTCAAAGGCACTGCTCAGAGCAAGTGTGGCATCTTTGGTATCACGTGTCTACAAAACTCTTCAAGCTCATTAGAAAAAAAAAAAACTCTTCAAGCTCAACTGCAAATGAGTCAGCAGAGTGTTCTGGAACAACCAAGGGAGAGGATGGTGCCTTGAGGAAACTATTTATTCGGTTGCTACATAATACTCGAGGTTAATTAGGCGCAAGAATGAGAGAAGCTATTTGGAAAAAGTGATAGCAGCTTAAAAGCCTCGCCCACCCCTGAGCTAATGCAGGAAGAAACCTTCCAGGTCTGTGCAATTCATTATTTTGAGGGGGTGTAAGAAAGTGACATCAACCAAATATCATTACAAAATCTTTTATCATATTGGCCCAGATATCAGTCTCATAAAGTCAGGATTACAGAAAAAAAAAAAAAAGAATTGGCCCAATATTTGAACGAACCTTTCATATTTCAAAGTATCATTATGTCCAATGTGGTTCCGGAATGTTAGGTACATCAAGAGCAAGCTCTGGCCAACATACAAATTAACATGACTTAGAAACATCGTTTCTCATTTTCTGAATCCCTCTACACCTGGCAAGATGAGCAGAATGGAGAGTAAATGCTTTCAATATGCTCAGTGAATGGGGTTTATAGTGATGCTTAGAGTGATTACAGAAGAAACCTTGCTCTCAACGAGAGAAAAAGATTGGAGCTGGGAGGAAGGGAGCCCTTGGTTTTGGAAATCTACCTGTCTTCATAGGCTGCCCTTAAATGCTGCTCCGAAGACTACTTCAGCCCTCTTCCTGCTAGGCAGTTGCCCCACTTATATTAGTCCTTTCCCCTCAGTAGAAATACACCCTCACGTTCTCAGCACCAACTTAAGCTTATTTCGTCCATTCCCCTTCACCCAAACTGTTTTGAAGCACTTCCCAGACTTTATGTTGTTTTATCCATAAATAGTTAATTATTTATGCCTGAAAAAAACAATAGTCATTTTTGAAAAAAAAATACAATCAGGCTGGGAATACTTGTTTTCTTTGCATGTGTGAGGCCCAGAGTTCCATCCTGTCCTAGTTATAGCTTCTGTTGCTGTGATGAGATACCATGACCACAGTAACTCTTAATAAGGAAAACATTTAACTGGAGCTAGCCTACAGTTCAGAGGTTTCGACCATCGTCAGCATAGTGAGAAGCACACTGATGTGCAATAAGACATGGTGCTAGAAAAGGAGCTGAGAGCTCTGCATCCACATCACCAGGCAACAGGAAGACGGAGACACTGGGCCTGGCTCGAGCTTCTGAAACCCAAAGCCTATCCACAGTGACACATTTCCTCCAACAAGGACACAGCTCCTAATAGCGCCACTACCTATGGGGACATTTTCATTCAGTTCACCATACATCCTCAGTACCAGATACGTGTAAAATGCACAAATATGTGTATATTTTATACATACATACATACATACATACATACATAAAAACCATAATACATTTATTGAAAGTAAAATATTAGCATTTTTATCCAAGTCTACTTACTGACTCTATATTTCTCACTAGAAAACATATTGCAAAGTAACCAAGTAGAAAAATAAAAAGATTGTTTGGTCTTTTACTTTGAACACTTGTTTGCCATGTATCACATACACATATCCCATAAGGAGAGTGTGCCCATCCCTATTCTCTCACTAGATATTACACGGTATCTGGACATGAGAGAATAAGCAGAAATGGTATTCCTCTTCAATGCTGTGCTGGCTGCCCTGAACTTGGAATCCACATTCAGACAAGTATGTTTTGGGGTTGCTTACTTGGTTTATAAGAGATATGCTAATAACCCACATTGTGAAGCCTTACAACAGCAAATCATTCTTTCAACACTGACTCTGCAGGTGCAAGGGCATAGAATATTGTAGATGAAACAGGCTTTCTAGAAATGTCTTAGCTTCATAGAAAAAGAAAGCGGACTGTCTCAAGAAAACTATTCCAGAGGTGTGCACACCTCCCTAGCCCAACACTTGCTTCTATTATTGGCCCTAAGTGAGTTTAAGAAATGGCCCACAGGTCATATGTTGACTAGGATAACTAAGAATGAGTCCCCAAACTGAACTGTAAACTTGTCTAAAACATGGTGATTCTTAAAACTTATTTCTGTAACTCCACTGCACCATTCTCAAGGATAAATTCTGTAGATGGCAAATGTTATATAAAACTGTTAAAAGGATGAACCTATGTGGAACTTAAACCAAAGGAATGCCTCAAAGGCTCTTGCATTTGTTTTGGGGGGGGAGGGGTTCTGTTTGCTTTTGAGAGAGTTTGAAAAGGTGTACCAGGAAACTTGCAGGTCAAGTCTCCAGAGCACTGCAGAAGAGTTTCCAAGACACTCAACAAACTCAGATCCAAACTGAATCAGCTGGTAGTTGAACAAGCAATCCTCTAACCTTCTGCCAGCCCGCAACTTTCAGCTGGCCCTAGAATTTAGCCAAACTAGAAGTAAATTGCATTGGTTTCTGCAGTGACCTTTTACCAAGTCAAATATTCTGTAACAAGGGCAAACCCGGTACTGAAGAGATGGTTCAACAGTTAAGAGCACTGCTTCTTCTTCCAGAGGCCACAGGTTCAGTTCCTAGGACCCACATGGCAGCTCGCAATGCAATCATAGTTAACTTCAGTTGCAGGGGATCCAAAGCCCCCTGCTGGCCTCCCCAGGAACCATCCACCAAGTGCTGCACATACAGACATTCAGGCAAAACACCATATGCATAAAATAAAATGAAATTTAAAAAGACAGCCTAAGCACCTGCAATCCCATGCCTTTGAGATCTCCTTTACAGAGAACAGGACCACCCGGATGTTCCCCTGAGCATGTCAGCAGCATGAGCAATCCAGAGTCCGAATATAGTTGGGCTCTTCAACCTTGGCACTATGGACATCTGGAGCCAGACAGTACCTTACTGAACATACCCTATAGGATATCTGCATGGTCCCTGGCCTCTCCCCATTAGATGGCAGGAGCATTCGCTCTCCACGAGGTATGAAAACTAACACATCATCAAACGTCCTCCCTCTAGTGGGGGGGAGGGGTGGGCGTGACCAAATGAATCCTTCTCAATCATCACTGGAATGCAGTGCTGTTAAATTGCGGAACGGAAGATGGCGGATGGATATAAAATGGAGTAAATCCAGTGCACATCTTAAGGGAAACCACTGCCATCATGCCATCATTACTGGAAACGTCAAAAGAGCAGAAATGATAACTGTGCACTAAATAATAAATGAAAGCTACCTTTGTTTTGAAATCATCCCCGAGGATCTGGAACACTGGTGTGTCAATCCCATCCTTTCACCTGTGAATATGAGTGATAGAAAAAGTACACAGTGTCTTCTGGGGTTTCCTCATGAGAATGGTCCCTAGCCTGGGGCTACAGTTACCATGCTCCAGCTCCCAACTGGCAATCCTTGTCAACCACTCCCCCAACTCCCCGCATTGTCTTAACTTGAGGTTGGAACTATAGGAAGGCGAGTCTCAGAGCCAAAAGGAAGGCAGTCTGACCAGAGAAGAAGGATGCGGGCCCAGATGCTTGAGACCAGTCAACTTGAAGGTCTGTGGCTTCAAGTGCTCATACGTGTAGAGAAGAAGAGGTTTTTAAATGATCCTCAGCTCACCAGAGGCCTAGTCATGGTTTTTTTTTTTATTGGCAGAGATTATAAAGAAGCCAAACTGAGTTCAAGAGTGCCGTAGACATGCAGTTATGAGCCTGCATTGTTGTGTTAATATTGAAGACAATGAAGTTCTATGTGTGTGTGTGTGCACGTAAAATGGCCATTATGTGCATGCGTACACATGCATATGCATATGGAGTATCAATTAATCTCTGCAAGGACCTAAGGCGATGGCAGTGATGGGGGTAGTTTAAAGACATTAACTCCAAATTGAAGCGGAGACACTGATCAGAGAAAAATGATCTGTAATCCTGAGAAAGAACCATCTGTCATGGCTGGAGGCTCAAGGAGAGAAGCGATAAGTGGAGAGGCCTCGGGAACAGATGGAGTGGCTTGAACCCCCACACAGAGCAGAGGGTACAACAGCTGGGACAGATTCATCCAGATGGATGACTATGACGTCATGTGTCAGATTATACCCAAGTGAGGGGCTGAAAGCTCCAAGGAAGTCTAGGCCAACATAAAGGTGCTTCACAGATGGTGCCCACCTCAGAATTCCACAAGGATGAAAATACAGCACAACCATGCCTTGCTGGCCTCTGTAGAAAGAGCAGAAGGAAGGATGGACTCTCTCCATCCCTTCTTTATTGTTTGTTCCTAGACTAAATGGAAATAGAGAGGGAGAGAAACTGAGATTTGGAGATTATTAGCTTTTTTTGAAATTACATGACGAAGGAAATCATTCAAAACTTTCATGTATCAATCCAACAAAGTGATTCATAGTCCAAGATTTGGGACAAGGGGGTGTTCTGAAGGTTAACTTAATCCAGTCTTCCTTGAGTAATCCCACAAGCACTTCAAACAACACATCAGAAGCAGATGCTCCTTTCAAATAAGAAACCCTAGTGCCTATTTCAGTCAAGACATGGAGTCCTGTATGTATGTGGCTTCGCATCACTGATTCTGTCCTTAAAGTACCTTTCCTTGGCCAGATTACTGACTGTCTTTTGACAGTGGTACCAAGAGAAGATAAGCATGCCTGGGGCATCTGTTCAGTTAATATCCCCAGATGGTGTTTATCAAATCCCTGACACAACAGAAAGCCACAAACACCTCTTTCCTTTCCATTCACTGACTCCAAACCTCTTTGAAAATAGAGGTCAGTCACTTTTGCCCTGCCAGGCTCTCTCTTCTGCTTACTTCAAAGGAGGTAGAGTTCAAAGGGAAAAGGCAATGTGGAGGCCCATTGTTCAGACACGGGCTGGCTCCATTCCCAAGGCCTCAAGGGAACTGGGGGATGGAAAACCATGTCCACTTGATTAGATCGTCCACCAGCCTTTTATGAAGCAATTCTCTCTTTCAGGAGTAAGAACAGAACCTCTCTCCCCACACTCAATACATCATGCCTTGCCCCTTCTCGAAGTCTTGCTTTCTTCTCATCTGCGAAGTTCTGTAAGTCACTGGATATTTATGAAGATTTCCCAAAGCTTTTAATACCCCCCCACACACACATTTGTGTGCACTGCTAAAACATGATACTTCTTTTTCATGCAACTGGTCCCTTACATCCCAGCACTGTTATAGGATTAACTGTAATTCTCTATTAAATGAGTTGGAGATTCTGGGTTGACTCAGGTTCTTAGGGAATTTCTGCCACAGAAAATGCACAGCCGTAAAATGGTGCCCCCTCCATGCAAATTATTTCAAGCAAAAGTCCTTCAGACTTAGCAGGAAAGAACTAAAGAGGCAAACAGTACATCCATTACTGATGGAGGAGTGTCTATGTGTTACTTTCATTATTAATAAAGATACTGCCTTGGCCCTTTAAGAGACAGAAAATTAGGTAGGCGAAGTAGACAGAACAGAATTGTGGGAAAAAGGAAGCAGAGTTGGGGAGACGCTTCAGGCAGTCGCCATAGTGAGTCGCCATGATTCTCCTCTCTGAGATGGACGCAGGTTAAGATCTCTCCTGGTAAGCCACCCCTCGTGGTGCTATATAAATTACTAAATATGGGTTAAAGCAAGATACGAGGATCAACCAATAAGAAGCTACAGATAACGGGCCAGGGGCCAGGCAGTGTTTAAAAGAGTACAGTTTCCGTGTAATTATTTTGGGTAAAGCTAGCCGGGTGGCAGGACGCAGCCCCGCCATTCCTTCTACACATTACCAGTAATGGAGTCCCAGGGGTCAGTGTCGCTCTAGCCTTTTTCTTTTACTGTGGATAAGAGCAGGAAGATCTTCAGTATGATGTGTATCTTGCGTACGATGACTAGGCTCAAATAATGACCCTCTGGGTGCTTGTATGTGTTACCCTTGAAAGAAATTACCCCCCCCCCCCAGTAGCATCACTCAGGATAATAAACTTCGAGTACCTCACCGACCTAGGGAATGAAGATTCAGGAGCAGCTTCATTGAGTGGCTCTGGATTTTTATGAGGTGACAATCAAGATGTTTGCTGAATCTCTATTCATCTGAAAGCTTGACTTGGGTTCATGGATCTACTTCCAACATGACTGCCTCACAATGTTGAAAGGTCTCAACTTCTCCCCAAATGGACCTCTCTGCAAGGCTGTTTTAGTGTCATAAGAAAAATGAGGAACCTGGTTCCCGAAGCCACACAGCATCACTGCTGCCATATTCTTTGAGGTAGAGGTGAGGCACTGTTTGCCCCAAACTCAAAAGGGAAATGAGATTCTATCCTTTAAAAGGAGGAAGGTCGAAATAATTTATGGAGCTACTTTAAGCCATATACTTAAGTGGTCTACCAGTCAGCTTTTCTATACCATTACATAGCAGCTCTGAACCAGCCAAACCCCAGTGATCATGAACCCAGAACTACAGCCACAAGTAAAACAGTTCTGAGACATAAGATAGAAGAAATCTAAACTTGTCAACGAGCCTTGCCCTGCTTCTTCATTCCGTTCCCCTTCAATGTGTTTTCACGGGAATGGGGACATCCATAAACTACATGTTCAACTGCCTTTATGGGCCATTACTAATCTGAACCTTACGCTCATTTACACGGGTATTGGATTATAAAATACCTTTCCTCGTAGAAACAACCAAAAAAAGTGAAACTGAGAGCTGAGGAACAACAGGGATATAGTTGATGAGGTCACAGCATTGGAGAACGTTATGAGCAAACTGTTTAACTGAATCGCAGAGGAAAGATGGAAGCTGACGCTTAGAAATGTTCATTAAAAAAATAATTTTCTTGTACCCCGGACCTGAAGGAAAAACTATGTCAGTTAATATACTATGTTATATACAGAGTCACATTTTAAGACAACGAGATCATCTACTTTTTAGAGGTATTTTTCTTTGTTTATGTTACTTTTGCTGAAAAGGAAATTGGGAAGTTTTAAAGCTTCAGGAAATTGAAAGAATGGCACAGTAAACACTGGTATATCCCCAGATTCAATTTTTACCATATTTGTTCATTTTCTCTGCTCCCTCGTTCCCTCCCTCCCTCGCCCTCTCTCTGTGAGAGCGAGTGCATCCAGAGCAGTGTTTGTTGTTACTGATAACCCACTTGAAGGCAAGTTGAAAACATTGTGACACTTCCAATTCTAAATACAGCTCCCACACACGAGAACTTCTTTATAACCTAATACCTTATGTAACTGGGAGAATTAACAATAATTAAACTGTCAAAGGGACACAGAAGGCATCTTAACTGACCGCAGTGAAGAGGAAATGCGCATCAGCGAAAGAGTAAGGGGCTCCTCACAGCCCTGCCCAGCTATCCCCATGGGGAAGCTGAGCAAAGACACAAGGGGCTGCAGCAACTTTCCAAGAGGTCCAGTTTGCCATCTGCCAGGGATTTCCTCCTCTTGTGATTGATTTACCTGGGCTTAATGGGTGATGCAGGATCCCGGAATGCCTGACCCATCCATTTTAAGCCAACTTCAGAGATAAAGGACTGTTCGGTCATCTGGATTTGGAAACAGTCCAGTACGGATGGTGTGTACTCTGGCTACATGAGATAGGAGACACTGTTTGGATGAACCCATGTCAGAGTGGAATATCTGCTACAGACTATCAAAATAGATATTTTTAAATGTTATATAAAAAGAATGGGAATAATAGATTGTAACTCCCTGAGCAAAATGAGAAACTACATCCAGTCAGGCAGGTGGTGGTGCACACCTTTAATCCCAGCACTCGGAAGGCAGAGGCAGGAGGTTCTCTGTGAGTTTGAGACCAGCCTGGGCTACAAGAGCTAGTCCCAGGACAGGCTGCAAAGCTACAGAGAAACCCTGTCTTGAAAAAAAAAAAATCAAAAATTAAAAAAAAGAAAGTAACTACATCCAAAGACTAGAGAGATGGCTCAGCAGTTAAGATCACTGGTTTCTCTCTCACAGAAGACCCTGGTTTGAGTACCAGCAACCACATGATGGCTCACAGCTGTCTCTAACTCCATTTTCAGGGGATCTGATGTTTCTCATGGACTCCTGAAGCACCAGGAATACAAGTGGAACCCAGACATGGTGTAGGCAAAACACATACACATAAAATAAAATAAAGTTTAAAAAAAGGAAACTGTCTCCATATTAATATCGATATTATTAAATAAGTAAGTTGGGAAAAGAGGAAAATCCTTGTCCTTATTATAGAAAATCTACCATTAAACCGAAGGAGCAATGAAAGAGTGATTTCTAAAGTCTCCTAAGATATCTTTTCACAATAAAAGCCTCCACAACTCAAAGAAAAGTGAGCATGGTTGGATTCATGTTGTGAGAAACAGAGGTTTTCTCCATCAAAGAGAGTCAGGCAAGGATAAGTATTTCTTGAGCTGCCTACTCCCCCTTTGAGCCAATTAGCCAGTCTTGTCAGATTGTGAAGTCTGTGAAGTTGAGCTTCTATCATTGGGATGAAATGCAGTCCCATTTATACTAGTGATAAAGACAGGGGCCATTTGGCCAGCGTGTTCACTCTCCTTGTCTGGGGTCCAGTGCACTCATTCTACAAAAAGAAAATAAAACCTCTTGCTGAATTACCTTGGCTTTGTTCATTTGTTCCCTTATATGACACCAAGATTATTCTTTTCCTGGTAATGTTCCTAAGTAACTTGACGAGTTCATCTCTGACCAGATCATGCTTCTACTCGGCTTGCTGTTTTAAAATGCAGCTATTAAAGGTTACTATTATTTAGATATAGGGACGCCAATGATCAGGAGCATACCTTAACTGATCTCATTGAGCACATTCTGAAGAGGAAGGGAAGTAGGATCCTGCACAGAGACACACAAGAGGAAAGGTCAGCGCAGGAGAGGGTTGGGATTTGAGCTTTAAAGTAGCCGTTTTATATATAAAAGGTAGTTGTAGGCCAGCGATTGTTAGTGATTGGATAATCCTGGAAAATGCTTTCTCTCCCAAAGCCACCAAGGAACTAAGATGTCAAAGCAGCTACAATACCTGGTGAATGTGCACACCTAGAATATGGAACTACTTATTTAGTTCTCCAAGGTGACCGACTTGTGGCTGGTGGCCTGACATCTCAAGTCTTTTCCAGATGGACTTTTCGAAGGGTCTTAAAAGTCTCCCACTTCTCAGAGAAACCCCTTCTCGAAAATCAAAATAAATAAATAAATAAATAAATAAATAAATAAAATAAAAAATAAAAAAGTCTCCCACTTCTGTGATTTGGATGGTTCAGTGGTAGAGTGCTTTTCTACTATACATAAAGTCTTAGGTTTTATCTCTGGTACCTGCAAGCAGACAAAACATCCCAATTCTGAACAAAAAATGTTAGCCACTAAGCTAAGGCTTTAGGACCAAACTTCTATATTAGTACACATTCAAAGTATCCCTTTTTTTTCTTTTAGCTACATCTTTTTGGGGGAAATTGAGCATGTCCAGAGGTGTTCCTGTCTACCATCATTATGATATAAACTGAGCATGCCCAGCAGTGTTCCTGTCTGCCATCTTTATGTCATAAACTGAGCATGCCCAGAGGTGTTCTTATCTGCCATCTTTATGACATAAACTGAGCATGCCTAAAGGTGTTCCTTTCCTCCATTTTAGCATTTTAAACATATGATCCATGACCTTGACTTAAACACGCTCCAAAACATGTTCAGTATGTTTCTCACTTGAACTATGTCCTTAAAGTGAGCACACCCCAAAAGTACTTTCTTATATGTGAATCCTTTCTGTCCACTTACAGAAAGAAACAGAAAAGCAAGATGAAAGTCCTTGAGTGAAGGGCACACTGAGGTTTCAACACCTTGTGTAATATCCTGTAGGTCTTGACAGGCTAGAAAAATGACAAGACCCCAACTCACTGAAGAGCAGGAAAAGTGTGAGGAAAATAATTTATTTATTTAAAGGAAGTTGCTGTTTGCTTCACTGTTTGCCTCCGAGTTTTGCCTATCACCCACTGAATAAACTTGAATTTTTATACTATGCTGCTTATCATTAAAATTTAAAATTACATTAGCTTCTGTAACTCAAGATGATCTTTCTTTCCAGTTTGGATTGAAACTTCGGTATATTATTAGCCTTGTGCTTCAGAAAAGAAACAGTACATCAGTTCAATCAGTAGTTTTAGAGCCCATTCAATGGGCTAGGAACTATAATGGGCACTGAGGGAAAATGGTAGAAAAAAAAATGAAATGGGCTGTAAGTCAGAAGGCCAGTGACATACAAAGAGATGAAAGTCTCTAAGAAAGATTGGTGCTGCAAGTCACAAAGAACCAAGACTGGACAAAGCTTCTTAAAAGGAAGCTGAGCATCAGATGGCAGAGGGTGCTCCCCCAAAGAGCATATCCATTGCTATGTGTGAAGCCTCACGGGGTGAGGAAATGTTCTGAGGGAAAAATAAAGTTTGAAAGCCAGGCACTAGGGTCCTCTATGAATCATAAGTTACAGAGAGGTCAGTAGGGGAGAAAGAAAGCAGGTTCACGTGTCAAATGGCATGAGCTCAAAAGAGGCTCCATTTTCTAAAGAAGATTGAGAATGGTTAGAAAGATACAATGAAAAAGGGAGGATTATGAAAAAATAAATACAAAAACTTAAATTTTGTGTATCCGTGGGGGTGGTACATGAGTGTTCATGCATGGGGAGGCACTAATTTATACTGAATGTCTGTCTCCATCCCTTTTCACTGTGCCTGTTAAGGCAGAGCTGCCTGAAATCAGAGCTTACCAACTGCAGCTAGCCTAGCTAGCCAGCTTCCCCAGGGGGGCCCTGTCTCTGCCTCCTGAGTCTTGGCATTACCAATGATCACCATACCTACTACTTGGCTTATTATGAGTGGGCTGAGGATCTGAACCAAAGCCCTCAAGTTGCATGGTAAGTGCTTTACCACCAAACTATGATTTATAGTTTTGGAAGAAGGCCCAGGATTCTTCATTGCTTCCTATTGGAAGGTCAAGAGAATATAGAATTGCTTGGAGAAAATCATTGTAGTTCAGCGTTGCAGTCAGAAGTGGTTTGCTAACACCATTCCTCTCTCTAGCCTTCCTTCCTGTGCCTTCATGCTTTGTCTACCATCCCCATAAGCACATTGCCAAAGGGTGGTTTCCATTCCAAACCAACTTTCACAATCCTAGTGCCTTCTAATGCACAATTTGTTCCCCGTTTCATGTGCTTTGTTCGGCAACAGCTTTGCTTTCAGAAAAGCAGTCTGGAGGAACAGCAAGCACAATACGCGGTCCCAGTCCGTCGAGCACAGAGGGCGTTCCTAACAACCCACTCCTTGCTCACAAATCCCAGAACAATTGTTCTAACTGATGTGCCCAGAAACTGCATTTGATTTGCAACCCAGTGATTTTGATTGATAAAAGTAAAATGCCTTAATGGTTCCTGCTCTCTGAACTTTCAAAAACTAGAGTGTATCCTAACTAACTTATTAAGATACTAAAATCTGTGGTATATTACAGTCTGCAGGTAGAAATTGCCATTTATGAAAACTAAATCCGTCTTTCTATCTAGTGAGAGATGTCCAACTTGGCGAGCCTTTAGCAGGAATCTTGGCAAGACTCCAGTCAGCCAGAGGTTTCTTCCCCATGAAAGCTGATATCCAGCCATCTGAAGATGTGTGCAATTACAAAACATGTACCAAGGAGTCATGGAGATTTTCAAGGAAACAAGATGACTGGAGATGTTTGTGTAACTTCTTCCTTTCTCCCTGTAGGAAGCAAGTATATGTGATAAGAGCTGTTATAGGAAACAAAGATCATCACAGGTATGAAGCTCAAGTTCCAAAAAGCAAATTTGAATTTTTAAAGGAGAGACCTCAAGAAATCCAAGCTGATCCTTGCATTTAGGCTTGAGAAACATAAAACAAATCAATAGGCAGAGACTTGCGTAACCCTTATTGGATTCGATACATAATGACATGAAAGAAGAGGTACTTGTGCTTGTGGACATGTGGGAAAGATACCCATCAGATATGGACGCTAACTGGGAATGTGTTAAAAAATCAGTTGAGGAATAAATGACATCAAGATGAGGATGGCGCTGTAAGGACATGACAGAGGCAGTGGATAGACTAATAAAAAGAGAACAGTAGGTAGGGCATGGTGCACGATTGCCATGCTGTTTCTTATCACCCTTCTGCATGGATGTTGGAGACAAACTCTGATGACAAAAGAAGGGGACCATTGCTTTGAGCCTTCTGATTCAGGTTAGCTACCCAAGAACCTTTTCATCATCCTAGAAAGAAGCAAAGGACTGTGTGCCGGTTCTCAGGCCTGGAAACCCGAGAGCGCACAGCATTCTGGAAGAGCTGACTGACCACAAGTATGACAGACATGGGTGACTTCTGTCTAGAAAGGAAAAGAATTAGCGTGTGGCCCCAAAGAACTGTTTGAGCGAATAGATGCGGATTCATCAACCTCTCCCAGCTGCAGGAAGTGACTCAGAGGTCAGGTTTGGTGGCCCATCCAGCTGCACCTTCCTTGGAATGTCGTGAGTCATGAGGGCGTCAGCTGGACAAGGAGACCTCACAGGCCTTGTGCACTTTTATCTCTTTTGTGGATTTCTTCTGTATTATTAAAATATAATTACATCATTTCCTTCCCATGTAGACATTGCACTCAACTAACCCAATTCCAACAGAACCCACGGGCAGATAGGGAGGAAAAGTAATTTACAAAAGAGAAAAGTTGTCCCTTTTAAAACCTTTTAGCCAGTACTAAAGAATAGATGAGGACTTTTTGTTTGTTTGGTTGGTTGGTTTGGGTTTTTCTGAGACAGGGTTTCTCTGTAGCTTTGGAGCCTGTCCTGGAACTAGCTCTTGTAGAGCAGTCTGGCCTCAATCTCAGAGATCCGCCTGCCTCCTGAGTGCTGGGATTAAATGCGTGCACCACCTGGCCCTAGAATGAGGCCTTTTAAAGAGCACTCCCTGAAGTGCATTAAAATGATTTGAAGGCTATCTCAGGCTCTGTGATTTTATATGTTTATCAGCCCTATTGTGTCCAGAAAACATTGTTTTCTTGGAGTCATTTGCCACATATATCTCTTATCATCTTTCTGCCTTCTCTACCTCATAGGTCCCTGGGGCTTGAGGGGAGGAATGTGACATGGGTTCCCATTTAGGAGTGAGTTCTCCCAAGTCTCTGACTCTCTACGTGTTGTCTAGCTGTGGGTCCCTGTGATTGTACCCATCTACTACAAGAAGCTGCTCTGATGAAGGCTGAGTGAGGCACTGATCTATAAGTATAGCAATGGATCCTTCTAAGGTTGTATTCATTTAGCAGAAAAAAATGCAGGAGGTTTTCCCTTAGGGCCTATGACCTACCTAGTCTCAATTCTTAGCCTCATTAACAGCATCAGGTATGGGCTCCATCTCATGGATCAGGCCTTAAATTCAAGCAAAAGGTAGAGCCACCATTCTGAGCTTATAATTCAGCACGCAGGTCCCAATACCAACCAAAATGGAAACAAAGACCTAGTCCATCAAAGACATGGTTCATAGTTCATAGTAAACATTTTTGCAAAGCTGGAACATCTTTTGATAGAAGGTGATAGCTTGATCATTCACATTGTAACTGGCAATGAGATCTGGGCATATGAAATTTGGGTAGGTCCTGACAGAAAGTCTAGGAAGTGCCACCTAGCAGCTTACCCACCAGTCAAAACTCAGGTATGTGGCCACATGGGACGGATACATACACCCTTCTAGTTGAGTTGAAGTTTCAGGACTCTGCCTAAAAATAAAAATAAAAATGAATACTAAATAGGCCTATGCAATCTCAATAAGGGGCACCTAAAGGTATTTATTTGTCTGAGTCCATGGACCTGTTGTGAGGTAACTCCACCAGAACACACAAGGACACACATAAAGTCAAATAGAAAGTCTTCATTCTCACGGGCCTACAGCTGCGCAAGGAACTCTCTCAAATGATACAGGCTGAGCCTTGCCACCCCTGGTATTTGATGTACAAAACCACATCCTGGTTTGATACACTTTAATCACGAAGAACAGTTAGCAATAAGTGGAGCAACAGAAGTCAAGAAGGCAAGGTTAGTAAATTTTGGAACTCTTAGAACTATGGACTATGAATGATTCGGTCTTTGTTTTCATTTTGGCTGGTGCTGGGGGTCTACATGCTGGGTTCTTCAGTCAGAATGGTGCCTCTAACATGGTATCAGTTGTGTTAAGATCTGGGTGAGAGGGGGCTGCTGCAGACCCATCTGTAAAATGGGTAGCCAGTGCCTAGTTCACATGGATGGTGCACTGGAAAATGTGTGTTAGTTAAGAGCCAGTACAGTCAAGCTCAGACCCAGATCTCCAGGTAGATTCTATACTGTAGTTATACCTGATAAACAGAACTCAACTGCTCAGAGATCTAGGGAATATAGCATTTAAATATTTAATTATTAAAAGACTTTTTCATGACAAAAAAGAGACAGGGTGGCTCCTAGCAGCAGCACTCCACTTCCTCCAAAGAAAACAAATGGGCACACAACAATGTCCATCCACAATTCGCTTCACCTGCCAAGCTCTGACCACTGGGCAAAACTGCCTTTCATCTAAACTGAAGATCTGCAGACAGTGGACAGAATCGCTGGAATCGACAGCCTAGCTGCTCAGGTCAAGGTAGGCTTGTCTTCCTACAGATTTCTAGCCCACCGGATCTTCTGGATCCTGGCAGACCCTGCACTAAACTGCAAAAGGCAAATATGACCCTCAGCAATCATGGAGGACCCTGAGGTCTAGGTGCCAATCAAGTAAGTTCTCTGTCGTTTTTTAATCAGTAACTCAAGTAAAATTTTATCCTTCTCAAAGATCTCTGATGCAGTTTGACAGTTGAGAGGTTTTGTCGGTTTAAAAGGACAACCTCACCAAACAAACCGCAGTAAATTACAAATACTTTTGTTATTACAAGTTATTAAGGTATGTACCTACAAGTTATAAAGGTGTGAGAACAAATACAAGTTATCAAATTTCTCTCATGCTGCCTTCCATAGTCTTAAAAATATTTTTCATTGTGCAAAAATATCTGTCACAGTCATTCTAACATAAATATGCTACTGTTTATATAATGTATATGTCCAAAACTTCTGTTTTCAAAAACCAAAAGAATTCTTGTGAGTTACAGGGAGCCAAATTGAAGGATCCACCTTAAACAGGTCAGATACACCCCTCTCAATTCCCTGGTCCTAAATTTTTTTCCTAAACTTAACTTTGTCCTCTGTTCTACCAATACCTTAAACAGGTATAAGAGACACCAGACATTTCCATACCACAAACACTGGACAGAAATAAACACACAAGGATGTGACCAGCACCCAGATTTTTCAGGTTCCCCTCCCAAAGACAACGACCACAAATTAGCAGGAAGCAGTCTTAAGAATCTCCCGCCCCAATTCCCTTAACCTGTGGTGCCTAACCTCCTGCCTTTTTATTATAAAAAAAAGATGGGAATGTAATGTATATCCTGTCTCTTTAAGAGAAAAGCCACACCCACTTCATCCCCTGTCCGCTGAGGTAGGCAGATCTTCCTGCTTGCAGCCTGAATCTCTTCCTTTTCTGTCTCTCTCTCTCGGAGAGGCAGCTTCTGCCTCTCCCCACTTCTCCCCTTCCCCCCCCTCTCTCTCTTTCCCCCCTCTCTCTCTCCCTCTCTCTCTCTCTGCCTCTCTACTCTTCTCCCCTTCTCCCTTCCCCCTCCATAACCCACTGAATAAATATCCAACCTCACTCTGCATGGTGTGCCTATCCATGTCTCTGTTTCTCACCCGCTGCGATGTGGCTCCTTGCCCACTGCCTGCCACCACTGGGGATTTGTAGCATTTTTATTAATCCATTTCATTGGTGCCATGATGTGGATGGCTCTCAGATCTCCTGCCCTTGAGCCCCTCTCCTGGGGTCAGGATCCAGAACCGGGTAATTTTTTTTTTTCAACAATAACCATGTGGATGGGGGAGGGAGTGAGCATGGCTTGTCTCTTAAAGAGACAGGATAGACCATTACAATATGAACTGTCAGTGGTCCCCAAATCCTACCTTAGAGTTACTAATAGTTGCTTTTGACATTGCTGCTGCAAGAAGCAACATAAGAGAGAAAGGGGTGATTCTGACTTGCAGTCCAAAGGAATCCAATACATCAGGGCAGAAAAGACATGGCAACAGGAGCACTGAGAGCTCAATCACATTCTTGCAGCAATCAGGAAGCAGAACACAAGAATGCTTATGCTCATCTAGTTTCCTCTGTTTACTTTAATCCATACCCCAACCCATGGAAAGGTGCTGTCCACATTTAGGGTGAATCTCTACACTTCAATGAAACTAGTTTAGCTAATCCCCCAGAGGCATGAGCAAAGATTTGTCTCCCTTGATCCTAGATCCTAGCAAGTTAATGAATAAGATTAACTGTCACATCACTCTTTCTGGAAAAATAAGGGCTCTAGACCTCAGAGAGCTCCAAGAGTTCTCAAGACCCAGCATCCCTTGCTGTATCATCCCAAACATAGTAACAGGACATCATGACTGATTTAGAGTTAAAACGGCTATGCCTTCATTTTATAATTTTAACTCCCTAGTCCCTCTAGTACTAGATCCAGACTTACTCTCCCCATGTGTTTTTCTAACCCCTCCAAGCCCAGTGAGTTCCCACTTTTTCTGAAAATTCTTCCAGTAATTTTTAAAATGTCCCAAGTCTCCACAGGCTCATGACTTTCTCCTCTGTCATATTATAGAGAATGTCTCTAGCAACTGGCCTCATGAACTTAATAAACATGTGTAATGAAATGTGTATTTCTATGTTGGGACCATTACATCAGTGCCTCTTTAGAAATGTGTTATGACAACTGGTATTTTTTGAACCATTATTCATTCTATCTAGTATTCTAAAAAGTATCAATCTGCACATTCTAAAAGGCATTCATCATTTAAATTCTTCAGGGTTTTATAAGATGCCTTTCCACATTCCACATCATATACAGAATAAGCTAACATTTGGTAGATGAAAAATTTTTAGTTTAACAGATAAAGTGAGTTGTTTTTAAATGTAAGTCATCCACCCAAAACCTTCTTCAAGGCTTCAAGCAGAAGAACTAAGATCTAGCAGGCTACCTATTTCCAAGCCCATGTCATTTCTCCATCAGAATAAAAATGCCTGCTTCCCATTCAAGTCTCTATGTTAAGATTCATTGAGAGAATGTCAGGCTTAAAATTTAGAAGTCTAAAATATGCTTTCATCATGATAAAGTATACTACTGTATTAGCACTTATGATTTCAAACATTAAAATAAATGATGGTAGTAAAAAAATGCATGCTAGTCATTTATTTATAAGCCTTTATCCTCCACTGGTCTATCTGATATATAGACAGGTCAATCAATGTTGACTATAATGAAAAATTTTGCTTGACCAAGAATAGGCATTTAGCTCAGACAATGTTTTTCTAAAAAATGATTTCGCCATAGATAGCATTATATGAATAGAAAGATACTTGATATTTTATATTTGGGGATATCAGACAAAATTTTCAAACTTCCTACGTTAAAATAGTTGTTTCATATAGTGATGCTTTGACATCTAAAGTTGGTGTACTGATGAGGCGGAAAGATTCTAGCCTAACGTAGCCAAACAATTTACATACAGAGGATTCAGAAGCGCCAGCATAGAGGAGAGGCTTCACAAGTGCCTGCAGCTAAAAGTATTGATTGAAAAGGTCAGCATACTTGCAGAAGCATCCATTAAGTCAAAATATTCATTGTAACCAGGGAAACCAGGGGGAAAAATGGAAAGCTCTTAAACAATAAAATGGCTTTTGTGCTCCTGAGATGAGACCTGAATATATCTCTATCCCTGGGACATTTTCTTCAGAGCCCTAGGATTCTTGACTATGGTGGTTAATTGTTACATGAAAAATGAGAAGGCTGTTATCGAGCACAATTGCAGCATGAAAGGCTGGTTGATGACTCACTGGCATGCAAAATAAATGAATCTCTTGATCACAACAATCATGACTAGCCTTTATAGTTAAGAGTTAAGAATCTGTGCATAATGACCACCAGAGTTAGTATTGTACATAAGACAGTCTGCCACATCTTAATCATATATAAGCAGATATGTGGAAGATATCAAGAGCCAACTATGGGTTTCAATTTGTGGCCAAGAAAACCTGAATATATTTTATTGAACTGGCAATGGATATCTCTTTGTGATCTCATACACATATTAGATACTACTAATATAAATCTTAAAGTAGCTAAGCTTGGCTCCACCAGTGGCCTAATTCCCTCCATTTACCATTAGCACCCTTAGACTTCAATGAGCTTGGTCTGTAGGAGACAGTGTTTATTGAGATTTATGACTATATAGGCAAACATATGGACCTAAGATCATTGTTCTGCTGTGCTAAATGGGAAGATAACAGATTTTCCACATTACCATATGAGAAGATCCCTAATGTGTTTCCTAGCAAGGAATAGCTGGTTCCCAGGAACTGTCACATACCTTTTCATTCTTTGTTGCCTTTGTTGTTGTTGTTTGGGACAGGGTTTCCTGTAGCCCAGGCTAGCCTTGAACTCAGTGTGTAATCAAGATTGACTTTGAACTCCTGATCTTCCTGCCTTTGCCTCCCAGGTGTTGGAATTACAGCCCTGCAACACTATACCCAGACTCTTGTTTTCCCTTTGTCAGCTCAGGGAGGAAAGATTATGAGAAAAAAATGAATGTAGCCTCTCGTTCACATGAGGAGGCAAGCTATAAGAGCACTGGCCCTGCATGGTTATTGACCACTCAAAGTAAAGTCCGTCCAAAATCAGCTGTGCCATTAAAGTCTACACTTTTTGAACACTTTATATGAGAAAAATGTAAAAAATGCAGTGAGTATAGTTGCATGTTGGAGACATTATTGTAGATATATGGGCTCAAGTAAGCTATATTATTGAGATTAATTTCACCTGCTTCTTTGAACCTTTTTATGTAGAACAGAGAAAAATCTCAAGTGTTTGGCTTAGTGGCCCACATCTTCCTCTAGGAGATAAAACTGAGACAGTAGTTAAGATTCTACATATGCTGAAAAGAAAATCATGGGTCGGGAAAGAGCTTGGTCAGTAATGTGCTTGTAGTGCAAACATAAAGAACAGAGTTTGATCCCCAGAACCCACATGAAGAGTAAGGTATGTTTGCTCTTGGCTGACCACCAGAACTTGATGGTAAGACCCTATTTCTGAAATACCACACACATAGAGAAATCAAGTGGGTATTGACCAGGAAGCTTTCTCCCTCTTGGATAGATTTCACAGTACTGAAAAACCGCTATGTAGGCAGATGAGGGGGAAATGTCACCAACAGTTTTACTGAGCTGTGAATCATGTGAGCTAAAATAATAACCAATGCAGCAAGAGATGCTGATTAGTGCAGTAGTGGCACAAATGTTATGGGAGTAACCCTACTGCTTTTTAAATTGAATTTAGGATCTGCTCCATAGGAGAAAGCACCATCTTAGTACTGTAATTCTGGCCAAGAACCATTGTTGAGAAGCTCACAGGCCCCAAGGCTGAATCTACTACTATTATTCTACTAAATGGAAATAGTATCAAAGTGCCATTTAAATTTGCATCTTTCTACCTATAGAGTAATTCAGCTCTTGGACCTTATCAGAGAAGTTTCTTTGTGCAGTGGCTGGTAGTTAACACAGAAACTCAGAAGGTATCAAAGAAAAGAAAAGAAATGACTGTGGAGTTCTCAGCCACAAATCGAACATTTATAACACTGCCCCCCATCCCCCCAAGGCTCAAGGACCATCAAGGAAGAGAGAGTGAAAAGACTGTAAGATTCAAAGATGGAGGAGAACCAAAGCAAAACAGTGTTGTCTAGACAGGACGTAACCACTGCACTTGTGAATTCAGAGTGGCTGTATCTGTGTGCAAACACTGAGCTAGACAACACTTCTGCAGGGAATGGGGAGGGAGTGCTCATGAGCCCACATCCCTAGCTGAGGAGCTACTTACTGTTGATGACTTCTGGGGGATAGAGGCTCAATTTTCTTCTAGGGTAGGCCGACCACATCCAGCGGAAGACCCTATGCCCAGGAATGTATGAGCACCACAATTTGGACTCAATCAGGGTTTTTTCTTTTTAGATTTTTTTGTTATTTTTGAGACTGTAATTTAATTACATTTGCCCCTTCTCTTTACTTCCTCCAGACCCTCACATATACTCATCCACACTCTATGAAATTCATTGCCTCCTTTTTCATTAATTGTTACTGAATGCATGTATTTGTATATTCATATACATTCCTAAATACAACCTGAGTCCATATAATATAACTTTTATGTACATTTTCAGAGCTGACCATTTGGCACTGGACAAGTGGTGTGCTCTTCCCTGGGGAGGACCTCTTCTCCCACTCCCAGCTTTACTCAAAGTTGCCCATAGTTCTCTGTGTAGAGGTAAGGACTCTTGGGCAATTGTTCATCAAGTTTGGCGTATTTATTAGTATTTACCCTTGTTCATTTGTGTGGTCATGTTGGGGAGACTTCACAGGTATATTTCTGGTGTTAAAAGGAGACAATCTTCTAGAAAACTTCCTGACCCTCTACCTCTTATAACATTTTCATCCATTCTTCCACAATGTTTCCTGAGCCTTAGGTCTCAGAGTGTTTTGTAGATGTAACCATTAGGGTTGGGCTCCATAACTCTACATTATGTCAATCAGTAGGGTCTAAGAGAACGGTGGAGAGAAGTAAGTGAGTATGGCCATACTATATTGTATGAAGTCTTCAAATAATAAAAATACACGATTTTTAAAAGCTGAGCCTGGTGGTATGCTTGTAAGAAGGCAGAGACAGGTAGGTTCCTGGGGCTTTCTAGACAGCCAGCCTAGCCTACTAGACAAGATCCTAGCCAGTGAGAAACCCTGTCTGAAAACCAAAGGTGGGTGGAATCTGAAGAACAGCACCCACCGTTGATCTCAGGCCTCCACATCCATATATGAGCACATACACTTGAATATATGTGAACATGCATATACATAGCTACACACAGAAATCAATTTCAAGGAGTCATGACTAAGCCAGTTTACTGTGCACGACAGGGACGTGCTCTAATTTATGAGGCTATGCATTCAGGTCCCAGACACAAAAGAAGATGCTTTGGAATTGAGGGGTAAATATCTGCCTTCTGAGGCAAGGAAGACATGGTTGCAGAATAGCTACATGTAGATAGACGCTGGAAATGGCTTTCTGAACATCATACCTTCTTCAAGCTCTTTGCCCCTTTGACAGTCAGTCATAAGACAGCTACAGGACATACTGCTCAGGCCACCAGCTGCCGTCGTTTTAAAGAAATACGGCAAGCACCAGAACTTGGATTCTCCTAGTCCTTCTCTACTTTTCACTTTTCCTTCTCCTGCTAACCTATTTCAGAATAAATCCCAGTTCATACTCAGGTGTCCCAAAATTTTCTAAGGCAATCACATTTTTTTTTAATTTCTAATTTCATCTTCAAAATATAGTCCCATGCCATATAATAAGATATATTATCAATCAAGCAACCAGTGTTATTCATTTTCAGGGTGCACATTCACACGTCTCTCAAGGATTACATCGATGCAAAAGGCTCCTCTTATGGGATGTTTAGCTTTTATTCACAGCCTCCCAAAGTAGGATTAGTTGAAACATCCAAATGCAAAATCATGGGATGCACTAGTTCTCAAAATTCCACCCCCTCTCATTTCTGCTCTCAGCCCTTGCCTGTGTTCTCCTAAGTACCCATTTGCGTCTATAAAATCACTACAGAAAAATTTTTAATGTCTAATTAGTGTCGATCAACCTCAATTCTCACATGAAGATGTGCATTTTCTTGAGTGACAAGTGCTATATCTCGTGTTTTCTTCCACTGTGCTGTACTCGATGTGCTAACGCTTTGGAGAAATCATCGAGTCGAGTTTACATAATTAACGGAGGGGGCTGGAGATGCTGTATGTAAAAGAGATCAGGAATGGTCACGAAGCAAGAAGCATATTGTTCTCAAATGCATTGGAGGAGGAGACGGCATGAAGAGGATTGCTGCTGCCCTGCCCTGTTGATACCTGACATAGAAAGAGTATGGATTTGAGGGTCACATGAGCAGCTATGGGACCAGTAGAAAAAGAAATGGCTGGTTCTTCCCATTAAGTAACAGAAATGAAAAATATGAGCATTGCATTTCTTCAACAAATGATATTGTACAGCTGCTTTCGTGTGATTCCAGGCTGGCCATGAACGAGAAATATAGCTAAGGGTGACCTTGAACTTCTAATCTTCCAGCCTCCACTTTTGGAATACTGAGATTACGAGTATGTGCCATCACGCATAGCATATGTGGTGACAGGAATTGAACTCATGGCTTTGTGCATGATAGGCAAGCAATCTACCAATTGAACAACATATATACTCCCTGCATAGATAGATAGATAGATAGATAGATAGATAGATAGATAGATAGATAGATAGAATCTTTTAAAGATAACTTTGGCGCTTACCTCATAGCTCATGCAACTACTTAATTTGAGATGAATCACAGACCCAAATATAAATGCTAAAATTACAGCACCTTTAAATCAAATACCGGGAAATAGCATTGCTATTTTAAGATGCATAAAGATGTCTTTAGGAGACACAAAGAGCATTAACTAGAACAGAAAACATTAATAAATTGGACTCCCTCGAAGTTATACACGTCTGGTATTCAAAGAACCATATTTAGAGTATAAAACGGGAAAACATTTTCTGGATGAAATATCTACAGAACACAAAAATAAAGCAGGAATTGTATTCGGAAATCAGAATACATTCATAGAATTCAATAGCAAGAAGTTAAGTGGCTTAATAAAATGTGTGTGAAAACTTGAATAGGCATTCATAAAAGAAAACATAGCCAATAAACACACTTTAAAGTATCGGACAGCCTTCATGAGGAAAAATGAAAGTTAATAGCACACTGAGGTATGTCTCTATACCTTAAAATGGGCTAGAATGAAAGAAACAAAAAGTATTGACCAGGATGCAGAACGATTGAAACACTCATGTGGTCAGGATTTGGAAACACTACAACCACTTTGTAGAACTCTTTGGCCTTGGTAAAGGTTAAATATATATTGACCCTATGCCTTAGTAATCCCATCTATAGGCATCCAAAATAAGTAGTTATCTGCTAAGCCAAATGGGCACCTGTAAGACAAACTCACACACGATCACACTTTCAAAGTGTCCTGTCCTTTAGTTTTAGCTAAAGGATTTTAGAGGATAAAAAGCCAGCCAAGATCGCAAAGCCACTATAAGGCATTCTTTTAGATACCTAGAGTAAACGTAGTTCATTTAAATATTGAAATGATCATGTTGAGAACATGGGTGTCTGTCATTAAGGATCCTAAACTGTGTATGCCCAGAAACATTCTTGTGTGCTATCTTAAAACTTTGAACATGTGTTCTATGATATTGCACTAAGCCTGCCAAGAACCACATGACCCATCTTTTTATCTTGAAAAATGAGCATGCTAAAAAAAATGTTTTAAAACTTTTAAAAAGTACCTGCCCTTAAAGTGCTTTCCTAGATCAATATTCATATACCTTCTGAATAAAATCTCCAGGTTTTCGATTCTTTGAGGAGAAAGTTGCTTTGTAGTAATTCTTGTTGTCTTTGGGTTTCTAGTGCTGTGAAGAGACACCATGACCACAGCAACTCTTATAAAGAAAACATTTAATTGAGGTGGTATCTTACAGTTCAGAGGTTCAGTCCATTATCATCATCGCAGGGAGCATGATGGCATGCAGGCAAACACGATGCTGGCTACATCTTGATCAGAAGGCAACAAGAAGTAGACTTGGTGTTACACTGAGGGAAATTTTAGCAAAAGAGACCTCCAAGCCCACCCCTACAGTGACACACTTCCTCCAACAAGGCCACACCTCCTAATAATGCCACTCCCTTTGGGAGCCATTTTTTTTCAAACCACCACACATGTGCTCTCCTCACCACTGCAGGTGATGAATCTTTCCATCTCCCTCTCGTTTTCTTCTTCTTTTGAAGAAAATGTGTTTACTGATTATACTGCAAGGGGTAGCAGGCTGGGTAGTAAAAATGTACTTCCTACTGTTCTTTGTTCTTTCTTTGTCTTTTGTCATCCTGATCATGATTATTGTCTCTTGTCACTTACCAAAAAATGAGAGCATATTGGCAGAAGCAATCATGTAGACAAATTATTTGTAGCAGCTTTATTTATAACAGTGAAAAAAACTATGAGCTGCTTGTGTTCAAGAAGACAGTAGGTAAACAAACTATGGGATAGTTTAACAAAGGATTTCTAGTGAATAGTAGAAACAAATCATTAGAATTGGCTGAAGCTCAGTAGAACAGTGCTTACCAACTGTCCACAAGGCCCTAAGTTTAATATCTAGCACTGGTGGGTGTGAAGGTAGGAAGGATCTGGGAAGAGCTGGAGGAGGGAAAACTGTGATCAGGATATATTTTATGAAAAAATATTTTCAATAAATATGTATATTTATTATTGAGACGTTCAAACATTGAACTGCATATTTTAATTTTTATAAGGTACATCTTAGCAAAGCTAACTTTTCATCATTTCGGATACACTATAGCGGGCAAAAATAAAAGATACCTCTACTTGAAAAAAATCCCAGTGCTGGGCAGGGTTGTCTGCCCATCAAATTCCAGAGTTCCACCTACTCTGCATTCCATCCCCACCTTTTCAGACTGGCACTGGGAGTTCTAATTTACTCTCAGTTAATAGAACTTAGAGGTCTAACTTCAGATCCTCATTACCCATATAAAAATCCAGTGCAGAAATTCATATTTGTAATCCTAGTTTGGGGGAGGTAGAAACATTCTGGATCTCTCTGGCCAGTCAGCCTAGCCAAATCAGTGAGCACAATAAAGTGGAGAGCAATTGAGGAAGACAGTTAATTAACATCAACTTCTGTATCCTGCATATATGTGCACCCACATGTACACATGAACACACAAAAGAAAAGGATATGACAGTGCTGATTGATGCTGATGGCCTGCAGATTTTGCTTTTGAGCTGTTGATGTAAGGTTGACTATTAAGCTGGGTAGTGGGCATGGGGATGGAAGAACAGTGTTGCCTTGTGTTGCAAGGATAACTAAAAATTATGTGGTATTTGACTGATGGCCCCCTCAGGCTCATTTATTTGAATACTTAGTTATCATGGAGTGGTACTACTTGAGAAGGACTAGGAGGTGTGGCCTTGATGGAGGTGTGGTTCTGGAGTAAGTGTATCCCAGGGGATGGGTTTTGAGATTTCAAAAGCTCAAGCCAAGCCCAATGTCACTCTCTTCTGCTGCCTGCAGATCCCGATGTAGAATTCTTGGCTACATTCCTGGCACCACGTCTGCCTACGTGCCACCATGCTCTCTACCATGAGGCTAATAGACTAAGCCTCTGAAACTACAAGCAAGCTCCAATAAAATGCTTTCTTTCATAAGAGTTACCATGGTTGGACTGGGCAGTGGTGGCACACACTCGAGAGGCAGAGGCAGGCAGATCTCTGTGAGTCTGAGGACAGCTTGGTCTACAAAGCAAGTTCCAGGACAGCCAGAACTGTTACATAGATAAACCCTGTCTCAGGGGGAAAAAAGAGTTGTAATGATCATGGTGTCTCTTCACAGCAATAGAACACTGACTAAGACACATTACTTCCAGTTTTTAATTTTTAATGGATTCATTTGTATTATTCTTTGACATTTTATACATATATATAAAATACATTTTGGTCATTGTCATCCTGCATTATGCTCTCAGATTCCACCAGCTGAATCTTTTCTTCCCAACACAATTTGTTCCTCACCTATTTCCACGTGTTTTTCATGTTGTTTGGTTTGGTTTTAGCTGTTGTGGCCCATTGAGTTTAATTAGGGACACTTGCATGAACATGGGTGTAGGATCATTTACTAGAGCATGAACAACTTACCATTGGCTACAACACTGAAGAAAATGACTCCCTTTCTCCTAGCAGCCATGAAATACAAATAGTTCATTCATTAAGGATGGGTGGGGCTCTCATGAATATCCATGCCCACCTAGGATAGAATGTTGATGGGCTCAATAGCATGCAGAGCTCATGCAGGTTACTCTAACTAGTGTGACTTCCTGAGGGTCACAGTCATGCCATATTCAGAAGACACCATTTCACAGTGCTTTCACTCTCCTTTGGTTCTTACATTCTTTCTGTCCCCTCTTCAGCAATGTTCTCTAAGCCTTACTTATAGTTTTAAAGAATTGTTTTCACATCACATTTTCTGAACATGCTAAATGTGTTGCTATGGCAAAGACAGCAAACGCAATTCCAAGAGTTAAATGAAAGTCCTGTGGGCAGTGCCGAAGCAGCTGATTGAATACTTCAAAAGAGAGAAGTGGGAGCAAGCTTGGGGTAAAATTGAAAAATTAAATTACTAAAACATGTATACTTAAATTTCTTAATAAAATAGTTTCAAATAAGATGCACAGTTGTGATTAATATTTGAACATTAAGATGTCATAATGCTTCCAGAAATATTGATAATTTTGGACATATATATGAATGTGTTTAAGAGTCTAAATAAGCCAGATATTGTGGAGACCAAAAAATGCAGGCCCATTTCCACCTTGTCTGACTGTCAGAGTTTGGAGATTGACAAGCATAGTTGCACATCCCAATTCCAGATGTGATTGCTTGGTTCTTTTGAAATTAAGATAGGCCATGCCATCCTGACAGGTGGTCAGGATATGTAAATGTACTTCTGCTCCTTCTTTTGTAACTATGAGGTCACCTAGGGAAGGGCAGCCTTCAGGATCTGTGATCTAGAAGTCCTTCACTACCTAGACAACAGAATGCTAATGATTTGATGTCTCAGAGTGATAAATCCAATGACCATGTGAGTTATCCTTTGTATCATGTTAATAAAGTTTTGTTACCTTCTCCCACCATTTATGTTGGGTGTAAAAGCTGTGGAAAAATAAACACGGGTGATTTCAGAATTCCAGTACTCACTGGAACTCCCTCCTAATACTATCCTATATGTGTCTCCATTTTATTATTTTCATTTGCATCTTCATATTCTTTACAAGTATTTTCTAAATCCCCACATCTCTACCTTGGCAAGAGGTATTTCTGTCGAGGCTGGTCCCTGACAAGATATAGTGATACACCCCTTTAATTCCAGCACTCAAGAGACAGAGGTATGTAGATCTCTATGAGTTCGAGGCCAGCCTGTTCTACATAGCCAGTTTTAGGCCAGCTATGGCTACATGGTGAGTTCATGTATCAAAACCAGATTTTAAATAATTAAAGTATGTCTATCAGAATTGGGAACACAGAGTCACAGTAACCGTCATTTGACTTATACTATCTTGTAAATGATCAAGACCAAACTGGTAAAATCATCTCATGGATATGATTGCATATTTGACAACCATGGCAAACTCAATGTCAAGTGTCAATGGACTCCTTTTCTTATTTTTACTCTATACTTCCATTCAGAAATCCAATGGCACAATATGAATTGTATAATAGATAATAGCCAGAGTCATTAAACTTTTTCTGCAAAAGACCAGGCAGTAAATGTTTTAGGAATGACAGGTCACATGTTCTCTGTCACCCCTACTGAACTCTGACATTGCAGCTGTAAAGTAGTTATAGAGACTATGTAAGTCAATGGGCATGTGGGTCCCACTAAAACTTTTATATGGGTGCTGTAATCAAATTTCATATAAATTTTGTGGCATGGAATATTCTTTTGTAAGTTTGAAAACACTTAATGATATTAAAACCATTCTTTACGTGAGTGAGGTACACAAGCACATAACAGGCTGGATTTGGCCCAAAGGCCATAGTTTGCTAATCTTTGGATTATGGTATCAATATGTTCTAGCTACATGACTTTTGTGAAGTCATTTATCTTTCCCAAGACTTAGAATCTTTATCTGTGCAACTGGGAGTTGCTGGGCACTCAGTGCATAAAATACAGAGAAGTGCTGTTGTTTTTTTTTTTTAAAGCAATTAAAAATTACATATTCCTATTCAAGACTATGGTAAAATATATTTACTGTCATATACCACACATTGGATGTTACTTCATAAGTGATCATTACTATTATGGTATTATCTAAGCAACATAATTATAAAGCTGGCAATGAAGAGCCTGACGTTCAACTGTTACAAATGAAACACAATTTCATGATTCTCCACGATTCCGTTTCGTCTTTCTTAGCTGGATAAGACGACAAAACAGGCCCACTTGAAGAGTTGGGAGACAGTGAGGCGTAGGTTAAAACGGACTTCAGTTCCTGTTTGAAAGCATTCCCTCATCCATTTAAGCAGCAGTTCCCCCCCCCCCCGCCCCACCTCTCAGGAGAGAAAGGCCACCTGCTCTGGATGACTCCGGCGTTCACCTGCCAGGAGGCAGGAGGTGATCTTCTGTGAGCGGGAGCCGTCACCAGCTGGATGAACTGGATGAGGCTGAAATGGGACCACTGCAAACACCGCTGTGTTGATGTCGTTTCCCACTACAGAACACCCAAGTGGAAGGGCAGAGTCTTTTAACAAACTCTTTCGTGCCCTAATATTAGGGATCTAGATGACATCAGCAAGCTTGAAGGTCAGTAGGGATTGACCCCGGCTTCATAACCACCGATTTGTAAAACCAATAACTAAAACCTCCAGGCAATAATTCCTGGAAAGAGGAATATAGACTGAATTCTGTCTCTGCGCTCCTGTGAAAGAGATGTGATATCCTGAACTGCCCAAGGTCATTAATAGATAACTATGTAAACTTGCTTCCAGAAGCCCTAAACCATACAAGATTCCTGTCTAGCAGAAGGCTTTATGATAAAGAACAAAGGCATACCACTGCCCCCTCTGTGGAAGTTAATTCAAATGGGTCTGTCAGTCACCTGGACAGAAACACTCCCTTTGGGAAAGATGTATGTTCCAGGCCTTCAAAGTTGACACACAACCTGTCTAAAATGGAAATCAGAATAATTCTCTCTCTCTCTCTCTCTCTCTCTCTCTCTCTCTCTCTCTCTCTCTCTCTCTCCCCCTCCCTTTTCCTCTCTCCCTCCCTCTCTCCTTCTTTCATCTGCCTTTCTCTCTTTCCCCCTGGAGAATGTCCCACTTTCCTCTGCAATAAGCTGTGCCTATCTTTATACCATATTCTGTGGATCTTGCTGAAATTCTTTCAACAGAGATCATAAGGATCAAGGAACCCAAGGGAGCCAGAATGAGATCCTCGACACATTAATTTATAAAGAGCTAGTTTTGCAAGTCATTAGAATTCATGTAAGATGGAAGCTTAGCTGCCTCCCTCTTTACCTTCTGTTCTCTCGCTCCTCCAGCTATATGATGCCAATATGAGCCAATTAGGAGAAAAATGAATTCAATCTCCAAGCTCTTCTACTTCCCCTGGAGTAACTAGAGCCTGAACATTGTGGTTTAATAGCATGTGTTTGAAGGGTTGCCTTAACGAAGTAATTATTTCATACTGAATGAATAAGTAATTTTAGAATCACATGGGTCCACACTTGTCACCACTAAACCTTTCCCCTGTCTCCTTTATGTTTCCTCTTGTCCAAGGCTGCAGAAATCATTTAAGCCAGAATCACTTGGATGGCCTTGCAATTTGAAATGGGCCTCTAGACCTTGCTCTCCCACAATATATACTGAGATGAATATGAAAGTGTTCAATAAAGCTTTTTCGGTTGTTTATTGTATTGGTTTCAAACATGCACATGAAAAGGATTTCTTTCTTTTTTGAGATCAGGTGTAACCGAGGCTGGCCTTGAACTCGCACTCAACACTGCCTCTTCCTTCAGTGTGTTGGGGATGATAGTTGTCCGCCATCACATCAACTGAAAAAGAAATCTTGTCTAATGTTTTACACTTTAAACTTTTATCATTTTAGTGATCCTTGGTGATACGATTTTGCAATTAGAGAGTAAATTGGAGTTTCTTAAATATTATAAGTTCACTCTAAACTTATTGGTGATTTTTTAATACTTTGGCTATAAAGTAAAAAATCAATAATGAGCACTTCTATTTCTGCTAATTTCATTCAAGACAACATGATCCTATATATGGGAACTGGTTATCACAGTCCTGACAATGCCCATGGCAAACACTTTAAGAACATATATTCAAGATTCGAATGAATAAAAGGAAAAGATAGTTGACCTAGGTCTGATTTTTTTTTACCTATAAAACCTTTGTATTGTCTCATATATAGATACCTAGGATGGTAACTCAGTGGTTTTGAACAGTATTGTAATAAGCATTGTTGTGCAAGTATCACTGTGACATGTTAACTTGAAGTCCTTCTGGTAAGTTCACAGGAGTAGTTATGGCTAGGTCATATGGGAGATCTATTTTTAGTTTTCTGAGAAGCCTCCATACTGATTTCCATTCATAGCTACACTAGTTTACATTCAAACGAGCATTGTATAAGGGTTCCCTTTCATCTGCAGCCTTGCCAACATTGTTATTATTTGTTTTCTTAATGATTGCCATTCTGACTGGGATGAGATGAATCTGTGTAGCCTTAATTTTCATTTCTCTGGTGACTACTGGGGGTAAACATTTTTCCATGAATTTATTCATCATTTGTATTTCACTTTTGAGAACTATCTGCTCATTTAATTAGCTTATTAATTGATCAGGTTGTTTGACTTCTTAAACAAATCTTTGTGTATTCTAGATATTAGTTCTCTGTCACCTATATAGCTACCAAAAAGTTTTCCTATTCTGTAGGCATTCTTTGTTTAATTGGTTTTTGTTTTGTTTTTGTTTTTGTAGAAGGACTCTTACGTAAATCTAGAACTCTGGAGGCTACAGCAGCAGGACTGTGATGTGAGCTCTAAAACAGTCTGGGCTGCATAGCGAGACCCTGGCTCAAGCAGCCTTCTCCACATACAATTGAAAAAAGCTAACACAGACAGACAGGAAAAGAGAGAAAGAAAGAAATGAAATGAGACCAACATTCCTACTCTGTTTCCTTGAGCCATTGCTCTCATGCTTCCTTGAGAGTGTACCTCATAAAACCACCTTACAATTTCATTTACCAAAGGGAATTCAAGAAAAAATAAGTTAAATGGTCGTATTTTTGCTTAATTTTGATTCTGTTTACAATTTCTTCCTTTTTATTATTTTTAGAATTTTTCGTACAGTATATTTTGACCAAGTCCTTTCCCCCTCCCCCAGGTTCTCCCAGATCCTTCCCATTACCCTTCCCACCCAACTTTATTTTATCTCTCTCAAAAGAAAAAAAGAAACAAGAAAACAAAAGGAAACAAAAAGGACAAAAATTGCCAAGCCATAACCAAAAGAAGCACACACATAAAATCATGGAGTCTGTTTTGGGTTGGCCAACTACTCTTGAGCATGAGCCATGGAGTTAGTGTGCTTAATACACTCAGTGCCACTCCACAAGTAAAACCCCCAGTACCAGGAATGGGTTTCCTTGGTAAAATATAATGTTTATTTGGGGCATTGTCATACTCATTCTATGGCAATTCCATTTCAATTCCTTTTATACATTGTAAGAAGCTTCTAGAGTAGTAGGTTTCCACATAGCTTTTCTCAAGGGCTTTAGCTTAATTTTTTAACATTTTTAAATAAATCACACCCTTTGAGAAATGTAACTTAGAATGGAGAAACTTAAATATATAGCCATTATGACTACACCTAAGTGCTGTCCTCTTTTGAGAAGCTTGTACCTATTTTTTTTTCTTTTTTTTTTCTTTTTGGTTTTTCGAGACAGGGTTTCTCTGCAGCTTTTCTAGAGCCTGTCCTGGAACTAGCTCTTGTAGACCAGGCTGGCCTCGAACTCACAGAGATCCGTCTGCCTCTGCCTCCCGAGTGCTGGGATTAAAGGCGTGCGCCACCACTGCCCGGCTTGTACCTATGTTTTGAACTGTATTGTCCTTTTCCTGCGTATCTAACTAACTTCACTAACCCACTTCACTGTGACTAGCCATGACATGCGTTTCTGCTGCATAGTCAAGGATACAGCTTTGAGCAGAACGGAGAGCACTATGTGGGAAGACTGATCGAGTCCCCGGCAGCTGTGCTAGGCTGTGTCTCCCTGTTGAAGTCACAGCATCTCACGGTGCATTTGATTTCCACTTCCCAGGTAACCATCGATGCTGAGGCTCTTTTCTCCTTCCATCTTGTTTGAGTGGCTGTTTTACAAATTACAGAGTGATTCCTTTGATTTCGCAAAGTGGATATATATATATATAAACCTAGTATCCTCAAGCCAGACAATTTTTGTCTCCTAAGAAGTGCTGCCAATGCTGTAGAAATAGGCCAGTCAATAAAGCACTTGCCTCACAAGCACGAGGACCTACCTGAGTTCAATCCCCAGAATCTATGTTTTTTTTTTAAAGATAAGCTTCAGTGGTATATGCTTGTAATTCTAGAACTAGGGAAGTAGAGACAGGCGGATAGATCCCCTAGGGCTCACCAGTCAGCCAGTCCAGCCTAGTAGGCAAACTACAGGCCAGTGAAGAAAGCTTGTCTCAGAAAAAAAGAAAAAGAAAAAAAACTAAGGTAGATGGCTCCTGAGGAACAATATCTGAGTTTGACGTCTGGCTTCCACATGCACACACACACACATGCATATAGACCTGTATACACAGATGCAAAGATATATGCCTATGCTTGTGCATGTACACATACATGCACACACACATGCATATAGACCTGTATACACAGATGCAAAGATATATGCCTATGCTTGTGCATGTACACATGCATGCACACACACATGCATATAGACCTGTATATACAGATGCAAAGATATACACCTATGCTTGTGCATGTACACATGCATGCACACACAAAAAGAAGTGTTACCAGATATAGGTGCCCAATTCAATTTGAATTTCAAATAATTAACAAATAAATTTTAGTGTACATGTGTCCCAAAAATGTGAGATACATAGGCTAAAAAATGTTGGCTGCTCCTGGCATCGAGTCAATTGAAGCCAGAGATACCACTTAACATCCCACAGTGCACAGGAAGTTTCTCTAAGCAAAGAATGATTCTGCATCAAAAATGTCAGTAGCAGTGCCCAAGCTGTGAGAGCCTGCCTCAACCATTTAGAAAAACAAACTCTAGGAACGGAAATAAACCCCGTGATACAAAAGAGCTGGTAGCTGGGAGACAGGAAGGCCTCTAGAAAGTAGAACCAACCCAGAGGATTGAGGTAAGAGTCAACTTATTCTGCCTCTTTCTAAAGGCCTGCCTTTGTTAATGTGATGGAGAATCAATATGACACGACCTGTCTACAGGCAGAGAGGGACCGGGAGCCACCCACCTGACTACCACGGAAGCTGCCCCAAATTCAAGAACCACTAACAGCATCATGTTCCGGAGGACATCAGAGCAGATCCCCTCAGGCAAGAGCCACAAAGACCCTCACAACATTAGGCACTGTAAGCACACACGCGCTCACGCCCCCCACCCCGCGTGCGCGCACACACACACACACACACACACACACACACACACACACACACACACACACACTTCCAACCTACAGGCTAAGGGAGGCCCGTGCAGGTACATTCCTCTGAAGTGAATACAATTGGTGGACCATTCAGACACACTGAATGAAAGGCAGCGTCTTCTTCAGCTAGCCATCTCTCCACATCTTGCTATCGTCTCTCAGTTTTCTCCTCTGACTCAAACCACACTGTCCTGTGGGTGTCATGCTAGCCCTTACCAAATTCTCCTGTGCAAGAGTCATCGCCAGCAATGCCATGGATCCTCATCTTCAGACCCCAGTACCACAGAAGCAATATGTTAGAACTGGGGCAACCCAAAAATCCAAGCACCCAGATTTCTGGACTATGCCATCTTTTTGCTTCATTTTTTACTTGCCATTATTTATGCAGTAGCCCCACGGTAAACCAGTTGATGTGTGAAATTCTGTGTACAGGGAAATGAGCAATTCAGTTATTCAGAGAGCTTCTTGTCAACCATACGAAGTTGCTGCAAGCGGTTCTGTCAAAGATAATTTAATTGCTCAGAGTCATCTTCAAACTCAAAAGATGTCAGACAATTATTTCCTTGAAGTGACAAAAACAAGTGCCAGGCTGATGTATCTAGAAAGTATACTGACATTTATGCTATATGAAGCCATTTCAGGGATTTGGGGGCTGTTTATTGTGCCAGTATTTGTGGCCATTGGCAACTAGGGGGGCTGGTTTTTGTGTCATGAATCTATCCCAGAAAGCTTCCCAGAATAACTATTTTTTAGTGAGTGTCAAAATGTAGCTGTGGTGGCATATATCTGTAATCCCGGCTCTTTGGAGGAGGCAGGAGGATTAGGGGTTCAAGGCTAGCCCCATTCACATGAGACCTTGTCTATAAAATAAAACTAAACTGAATGTCGGGTTCAATTGCTATTGAACCTAGGAGTATTTAGTGCTGGTTTATAAAAAACGGTTGAGAAAAAAATCCCTTTTTCTGTTTAAACATTACTTTATGTATTTTCAACCTGACAATATTTTGCCTTCAAAGTCTTCTATTTCTGTGATGTACAAATTGAAGGTACTATGCAAATGGGAAGAGGAGCTCTGCGGCATAGAACAGCTCTTCCCAAGCAGGGACTTGTTCTTTTCTAGAAGACAGAGTACTCAGTGGAGCATGATAATCGGGAAATAAGTCAACCCTTTCTGTTCCCACTGGCTTTCTCTGCATGACAGACAGCCTTACTCTGTGAGAAAAGAGCACTGAATCAACATATGTGAAACGGGAGTATCACAGAGCCAGGGTATGTGCAGTGCACAACATTCAGGCATTCACTTCAGTGCCCAAACTGTCACTCTATGTTAACTCATCCCCTGGACTCTCATTTTATAGCAGGCCAAAATTCAACAACATTATTGTTTGTCCCAATAGTACCTTCTTTTGTTGCCATACCATAGAAATTACCAGACACCCAGGAGACATGGGATTTGCTTATTTGTAATCGTTTATCTTATGTGTGTGTGGCATATGTGTACATACGTGTATGCATGTGTGTGCATATGCATGTGGAGATCGGAGGTCGCTACATGATGTATTTCTCAATCAGTCTCCACAGGTCGCTACGTGGTGTATTTCTCAGTCAGTCGCCACCGTGTTTGCTTGTTGAAACAAGGTCTCTCACTAAACCTGGAGCTCACAGATTCGGTAGTCAGGATGTCCAGCAAGCCTCAGGGATCCTCCTGTCCCTGTCCCCAACCCCACTGCTAGAATTAGAGTTGTGCACCACTGGGCCTGGCTTATGTGGTTGCTGGGGATCCAAACTCAGGTACTTATGTTTATGCAGCAAGCACTTTGCCTGTCTCTCCAGTTTGGAGAGAGGGTTTTATTGTCCCTTCTTTCTTGTGCCATGTGAATGATATCATGAATACATTTCTCAGGGAGCTCTTACGTCTTTCTGAACATTCCTAAAGCATCTTAGGTCCTAAGGAAGTAACTCCTACACAAGGCTTATGTATCAGGTACTTTTTCTGTTGCTGTGACAAAACACCATGACCAAAGCAACCAAAGAAAAAATTCATTTGGGGTTTACGATTCCAGAAGGTTATAGCCCATGACCATCATGGCAGGAAACATGGCTGTAGGCAGGTAGGCCTGACACTGGAGCAGTAGCTGACAACTTACATTGATCCACAAGTACAAGGCAGGAAGAAAGCTAACTGGGAATGGCATGAGCTTTTAAAACTTTAAAGCCCACCTCCAGTGGCACATGACCCCCACACACAAGGCCACACCTTCTAATCTAACCATGTCCAGACTTCATCATTTGAATGTGACCATCACCTACACAGTCAGTGTTTCCAACTCAATCCCTGAGCATCAAACCATCTTCCGGTCCTGGAATCTGGAATCAATCCATCCTTTGGTTCTCCCCAAAAATCTTTTGACTTATAAAGGATTCTTTCTTAACTGCTCATAAGTCTGCTCTTTCTACTTTAAAAAAAAAAAGAAAGGGAAAGAAGAAAAACATGTCTGTGTACTTTAAAAGCCTCATAAAGACAGACGGCCTTAGGAGAAGGGGCTGGCTCCTTGTCTCAAGCCCTAGCCATTCCCAAAGAGCTGCTATCTGCCCACAAATGGGGCAAATTGAAAAATGGGAAAAGGGCAAGATTGTGGGAGGAGGCAACTGAGAGGTCAGTTCCAGTGAGACAGATTCAAAAATCAACTCCCTGGGACTACCTACCCTGCAGGATGTGGGCCATGAAGTCCATTTCAACTCAGAATGGCACCTGTGAAGCATCTTTTCTGCCCCGTGTGTCCTCCTGCATCGAAGAGTAATCGGCTAGGGACTGAGTGTACATTTAAAAGGCCAAACTTCTAGCACCACCTCAGCAACCCATTATTTTTAGAACAGGATTAGGAACGGTCATCCATTGCTCAATTTCCTGTTTGCCTCAAATTAGTCTCTTAAAAGATAGCAAAGCATTCCTAATGCAGAATGCTACCAGCAAACAGAATTCCAGGGCTGTCATCCATATCATCTCGAGGAAAACTTGAATGATGGAAGATGTGGACAGGGATGTCCCCTGGGCCTGTTTTGACAGGTGGCAGGAGACATGAGTCTCAGAAGAAGAAAAAAAGTCTCCCAGTTTGATATCTCTGTTTTGCTTAGGAACATAGCACAACATCGAAAAATTCAACACCCCGTAGAGTAAAAGAGTCTGGGGACATGGGTCAAGTAGGTCCTTAGGATTCAATACACAAAGACTCTCTTTTTGAAACAAAATGACCCTATATTTTTGTTCTTTCATCTAAGCACTAATCAAATCCAACTCTGCTTAACTTTTGAGGTCAAGGTGGTGAGGTCATGGACTATTTCTAATTCCTTTCTAACTTTTAGGTTAAAACAGAATAGACAGAAGAAAACTCAATAAGCCTAGGAAATCATATTGGTTAGATGGCAGTAAAGACAGCTGTCCCACAGTGACCACTTGCCCTCTTGGGGTTTTCTCATTTGCATTTCCAGACTTGCTTTTACTCCTAAAGGTGAATCAATGAGCACATCTGAATTTCTGATTTACACAGTGCTAAGGTCAGTTTCAGTTCTTTTTTTCTTCCTACAATTCTTGGCTGTGTAAGGAATTTGATCTATGTTTAGTGAATAGTCAATAGTGATCAAATATATTTCAAGGACATTCTGGAGACTTACTCTTCTTTGTTGACACAATTCTCTTTGTCACGCTGCATCTTCAGGTGGTAGAGTCACATACACTAGAATTCACATATAAAAAGAACACATAAAGTAGTGGATCCCACTCCCAATGGATGTATCTACAAAATAACTCCCACACCTAGGAACACTGGAGAAGAGGTGGTTTAAAAAAGACTTAAGGAAATGCTCAACATCCTTAGTCATCAGGGAAATGAAAATCAAAACAACTCTGAGATTCCACCTTACACCTGCAAGAATGGCCAAAATCAAAAACACATAAAGCCTCCAACACATATGAAGTACTACAAACAACTAAGAAATTCTGAGAGTTGGAGAAATAGCCTTCCCCAGAGGAGAGCATGTCCAATACTGAATGGTTAGCCCTGAAAACATGTATACAAGTAAGATTATATGGTCTGAGAATGTTGTATTTATGTACTTAGGAATGTATATATGTATTTCATATAGTATATATGATATATTGCATTATAGATGTATATGTTGTAACAATTAATGAAAAAAGGTTATGAATTTGAAAAAGAATAAGAAGGGGCAGATGAGAGGATTTAGAGGAAGGAAAGGGAAGGAGAAATGATATAATTATATTCTAATATCAAAAACTGAAATAAGTAATAAAAACAAAAGCCTACATCAAGTCTGTGGAAGGGCTAAAAAAAAAAACCAAAAGGAACATGAGAAGTACTATAGGCTTGGTCTAGTCTTGTCTGAACATCTAGTTCCCAGGTAGTGGTGCTGCTGTGGGAGATGGTAGAAACTCTGGGACATCGGGACTCATACAGATCACTGGCCTTTTGAGAGTCAGTTTCTGGCCATGCTTCTCATCCCATTCTACTCCCTGCCTGATTCGCAAAGATGTAAGCAAGTTGCATCACAAGTTCCTGCCATGTTGCAAGAGCCTCTCCACCTGCCAGGCCTTCCCAACTTCGTGATGGACTGCGCCCCCTAAACTATAAGCCAACGACAAGGACGGGCTCTGTGGGAGCCTTGTCAGTTTGGATGCTCACCTTCCTGGACCTGGGGGGAGTTGGAAGGACCTTGGACTCAACATAGTGTAGAGAACCCTGATGGCTCTTTGGCCTCAAGAGGGAGGGAGTGGGGGTATGGGTGGAGGGGAGGGGAGGGAAGGGGGAGGAGGAGGGGAGAAGATGGCAATTTTTAATAAAAAATAAATAAACTGGAAAAAAATAACCTCTTCCCCTTAACCTACTTCCTTGTCTATTTTATCACAGGAACAACAACAACAACAAAGTAACTAGTGCAAGGCTTATGGGTAAATGCCAGTGAGGAGAAAATGGCACAAGATTCAGCATCATCAAAACTGACAGAGCAAGTGTCTTGTGTAATCTAAAAACAGTCAGATCCAGAGAGGAAGAAAGTGGAATGGTGTCCCCAAGAGAAGAGACAGGATGGAGAAATGGCAATCAGTTCCACAGATGAGGAAGTTCTGTGGATCCAAAACCAACCCAATATAGTGAAGAACATTGCATTATAGAGTTAAGTTTGCTGACACACATTTGCCACAGAAGGCAAAGGATGGAGGCAGGGAGTCCTGCCTTGCTGTCATCCTACATACGTGCATATGTACTTACATATGGACACCATGTCAATTGACCAACCACATTTCTGCAACGCTGACAAAATAATCAGCTGAGAAAATTGTTTTACTGCTTGCCCCCAAACCACCTCGACCTCGAGGCCATTAAAAGCTCCAGTAAGTTGTCACCTAACCAATTCCAAGTATTAACCGAGCACCATTTCCCTCCTATCCACACAGCCAAGAAAATGCCAAATGCTCACAATGAAGGGGCTCTTCTCTCACTCTCTGGAGCATCATTTCCTTACCAGTTGGGCTGTATGCTCACCCCAAATCATTGGTGTTTGTTGGAGAGCTCTTTATGCCTGTCAACTTTATTGGAAGTACTATGCAGGATAGTGCCGTTATTCTCTAGTGGGTAACACAAGCAGCATAAAGCACACATTACGTTCCATGAACAGAAGCAATTCAAAAGGCGAAGCGTGCTGCTGCCCTGCCCATAGGTTCAGAGGAAATACCCTTTCACCTACTCACCAACTGGGGCTTCTCATTGTGCCCCAAACAGTTGGTGATGTCAGGGCTCCTCCTATGCTTGCACCAGGAGAGAGCATTGTCACACAGCCGCAACCAGAAAGCTAGGAATCAGTGTGTGCAAGTTGACCAATTCTTAAAGTTTTTCTTAGCTTATAAAGTGGAGATGAACATTTGTGTTTACAAAAATGACTCAGACTAATTAAGCCAAAGCTATCACTTGGAGATACTTAGATGCGAAAGGTCTGTGTTTGTATTAAAAAATATTTCAGCAGTGAAATATCAAGGATGACAATCCAAAAACGTTTCCTTAAACCAATAATTGTGACTAATGCAGCAAGATCCATGTGAGGCTTCTTAAAGAAGCCAAGAGTAGTGGGTTTTTCCATATCCAATATTAAATGTGAAAATGGTACAGCAAAGCAAGAAACACTAGAAAATCAGAAATCGAAATGTAAGGGGACAGTCCAATGCTCTTTATGTGGAAAACACAAAATCAGCCTTGGTGGAAAGATTCTTGAGTATTTAAAAATATTCATGTAAACAGAATATGTGATAGACAGTGTTCTTGGATTTTTAGTCTTCCACAGTTAGTTGCTTAAATCCTTCCCATTATTAAAGCATCCTTGAAATGAAAGATGGAAATATTCTTTTAGAGAGACCATTTCTTTCCGGGAGGCATTGCAGAATTGTTCCTTGCAAAATGCTTCCTTGTTCTTGGTACACTGTCAATTCAAGAACAAAGAGTTACTCTTAGTTCAAGCTGGACCAAGCTGCCCTGACAGCTCCAGAATTATTGCAGAGATTCTGTATTCAGGAGGAAGGATGGAACAAAATAATTAAGAGATTGGAGCCAGAGGCCTTCCGGGAAAGACTTTTACTGTGTTCCACAGCTTTTCTTCAAAATCTCTTTTTCTGTCTTTTGGCATCCTCCCTCCCACCCACCCACACTCTTCATGCCAACAAACAGATGATTCTGAAAAATGAGAACATTATATGTTCACTCATTCGTGTCATTTGGAGTTGTTATCTCAGAACCAGAAGTCTGACTACTCAAGAGTTTCTGTTGAATTTTCCTGCAGGCTGCTAAGAGTTGCCCCTGCCATGGCTGCTTCGATTTTTATGCTAAATGTGATAGGGCAGAGTGCTGGTGACCTGTTTACATGATGACTACTCTATGTTGGATCAAACACTGCTCATCCCTTTCAAGTTCCCATTGCTGCACTTCACACACAGGTGTTTGGGCTTCTGTCATTCGATGAAAATGCCCCCTTCCTCTACACGCTAGCCTAAGGGACACTAGAAGCAATGCGAATCAGGATTGGTACAGGTTTTAAGGCCTGCTTTGAAATACAAGTAATTCACTAGTTTAATACTGGCTGTCTACTACGTGGTGAGCTGTGAGAAGTTCTGGAAAGACTGATTATAAATCAGTGAACATAGCTGTGAACATAGCTGAGCAAGTGTCCTTGTGGTATTATTCAGCATCCTTTGGGCATAGCTGGCTTTGGGAAACCTATACTGGGTTGCTTTGCTCAGCCTTAATACAAAGGGAGGAACTTAGTCCTACCTCAACTTGATATGCTGCGCTTTGTTGAAACCCATGGGAGACCTGCCCCTTTCTGAACAGAAACAGAGGAGGAGTGAATGTAGGTGGCATGAGGAAGGTGGGGAGAGGGAACAGGAGGAGAGGAGGGAGGGAAAACTGTGGTCAGGATGTAAAATAAGTGGAAAAAAATAAATTAAAAAATAAGTCCTGGAAATGATATGTGGTGACTGTTTAGCCTAAGGGACATTTGGAGTTATATAAAAGTTGGTAATCCAGCTAGGAAATAGAACTTGTAATTGTTGGATGAAAGACACACTCGGAGTGCACAGCGATGGAGGAAGATTGGAACTAGCTAAGTCTTTGAGTCATTTGTTCAGCAATGCTAAGGCAGACGTGTGACACTGAGATTCTATCAGAAACGAGAAAACTTACCCCTAAAGGGTCATACCACGTTTTGACCCCACCATCAGCATATGAATTTCAGTAGCTTCACAGCCTCACCAACTTGAGAGTGTCAATTGAAAAAAAAATCTTATTTTTATGTATATAATGGCACTGGTCTTTTGTTGTGGTTCTTATTTATATTTTTTCTGATGCCTACTTATACTGAGAACCCTTTCACATGCTCACAAATCATAGGGTTAGTTTATTTCATTTGTTTTTTTCTTTGTTTTGTGGTGCTAAGGATTAAATCTGGAGTCTCAATCATGCCAGCTACAACTCTAACCTCCTTTTGATTTTGAAACTAGGGCCCACTGAGTAGATGAAGCTGGGCTTGAACTCCCTGTCTAGACCTTGCTGCCGTTGAACTTGTGATCCTCCTGCCTCAGTCTTCTGAGACGCAGTGATTACAAGCCACCACCATCACATTCACCATCATCAATCTTTGGGATATATTTTGTTACATGCTTGTTTGGTCGATTTTTATTTTTTTATTGGTTTGAGGATATTCTTTACATATTCTGGTCACAAAATTTGTGTGTGTGTGTGTATGTGTGTGTATGTGTGTGTGTAAAAGTAGTTATATCAATTATGTTCTCACAAAAATGAATTTTCTTGGTACAGAAATTTTAGAGTTAAGTTGAACCACTCACTGCTGATAGGATAGAATAAATTCTGTGGTGTTTGCTTTGCAATCTAACTGTTCAATGTGCCTATATTGGCTATAATAAAATCAAAGTCCTCTGTGTGATAAGTGGTTGAGTTTTGCTGGTATACTTAGCTATTCAGGACAGACTGGAAGCCAAGAGCTGAGCCGAGATTGGGTAAATGATGGAGAGAACCATACCTGAAGAAACTACTTAGTTATGCATACCTCTTGATCCCTGTTTAAACCAGTGGTTCTCAACCTGTGGGCTGAGACCCCTTGGGGGGGTCGAACGACCCTTTCATAGGAGTATCATAGGTATCAGATACCTTGCAGATTAGATAGTCACATTATGACTCAAACATAACAGTTTCAAAATTATAGTTATGATATAGCAAGGAAAATAATTCTACGGTTGGGGTCACTACAACTTGAGGAACTGTATTAAAGGGTCACAGCGTTAGAAAGGTTGAGAACCACTGTTCTAAACCAAACTTCATGTCCGAAGATAGACTTGGAGGTCACTGTATCTATTTACTTGCCCCCCATTCTCTGCCGTTCTCTAGTAACTAACTGTATTACTATCTGTAGTTGGCAGATTAAAGGCAAGGAGCTGAGTCTGCGTCGTCAGAGCTGCCAGAGCCCACGCTTTGACCCTAAGAATTCCAGTAACACCACCCCTACCTATCTGAGCGCTCTGACCCCGAAACTCGTGCTTTGCTCCTGAGCGACACCATGTAAATGCATGACACTTCTTCAATTTCTCTCTCCCCAAGAAGTTCCCTTGCTTTCTTCCCCTTCTGGGTGGTGATCTATTGTTGCTATCTCTGGATGTCTCTGGCAGTGTAGGAGATCTTTTTTTCTTTCTGATCAGCATACCCCAGGCCTGTAATTTATAAGAACTTATTTAAGGAGACAGAAAGTCATAGCATCCTGGCCAAGTGCTGCCTAAAGAAACCTTGCTTAGCCGGGCGGTGGTGGCGCACGCCTTTAATCCCAGCACTCAGGAGGCAGAGGCAGGCGGATCTCTGAGTTCGAGGCCAGCCTGGTCTACAAGAGCTAGTTCCAGGACAGGCTCTAGAAACTACAGGGAAACCCTGTCTCGAAAAACCAAAAAAAAAAACAAAACAAAAAAAAGAAACCTTGCTTAGTTCACAATCATGCTCTCGCCATGCTCAGCCCTGAAACCCACAGTCTCACCACACATACTATGCCCTTTCATCTTAGGGTTTTTTTTTTCCAATGTCACAATAGATTCGGGGCAAAGTGACCTCATTCTTCTATACACCTGCATAGTACTCCATTGTGTGGGTATGTCAGCACGGGTTTAACAAGGCCCTGTTGATGGACACTTTGATTGTTGCCAATATTATGTCACCACAGTAACGCTGGAAGGAATAAGCTTGTGCATTCATTACTTTATTCTTGTGTGGGCAGACATGTAGAATAAATTCCCAGAAGTTAGATGACTGGGCCAAAAGGTAAACACCTTTGTGTCTCTGAAACCCAGTGCCAAATTGCTGCTCTTAGCAACCGTACACGAGGGGTCTGTTTTCCCACAGTCTCGCTGTTTCCTAATCTCTTAGGTGAAAAGAAACCAACTTCCCATCTTCTGTTTCTCACGTGATAAACACTATTAATTTGGTATCTGTGAACATGTCTACCTCTGCCACCAAACTGTGAGACTCTTCCACTCAGTTTCTTACTCGCCTTTGTGCCCTGTTGCTGACCTAGCAAAGTTTTTTGGGCTGTGTAGCTTTGGCCACATCCCTCGCCCCCCCCCCACCAAGGAGAGTGGGGAGGAGCCATGCTCACTGAGTTTAATCCAGTCCCACTTGAGCCTAGGGAGGCCCATGGGGCCTTTTCATTGTGGTCTGCCTGCCTGTCTTTCAGCTGGCTGTCAATTTTCTCTGGAGGCTGGGGCTGGCCTGCCCACCCACAAAGGCAAAAGGCCTGAGAACAAATACCTCACACCATCCCCAGCAGCTCAGGACCGAAGTCTGGAGGGCCAGGGCATTTGAATAGCTCAGCGAGGTTGTCCCTGGGAGGTGGGGCAGTACTCTGAGACGCTGCAGGGACACTGAGATCTCTTAGGGGGAATGAAACAATGCACACGGGCTGTTCCTTGCCCACTGTGGGAAGTTGCTTGCTGTTACCACCTGGCTTTGCTTTCTTGCCTCTCTTCCCCTTCCTCCAGCACTTCTCTACCGCATTGCTGAAATTTCCCTGAATCGTGTTCTAAATAAACAGCTTGAACTTTCTCAAGGTCCTTTGCCAGGGAAACTAAAACAAAGCTAGTTGATGATGCCCCCCCACACCTCTTGGCTCCAAGAAATGTGCAGCGTGAAGTCTGTCTTTGGGGTGAACAACAACAACAACAAAAAAAAAAACACAAAAAAAAAACAAAACAAAACAGGCACTGAAAACAGAGAGCAGTGAAATTAAGAAGACATGTATACAGTTGGCCCTCCAAATGGGTTTCCATGAATGTGGATACAAAATATTTGAGGAAAAAGTTGCATCTGAACTGAACATCTATATACTGTTTCTTGTCATTACTCCCTACGGTAACGTAGTATGACAATTATTTGCATAGCATTTGCATTGTACTAAATATTGAAAGGAACTTAGAGGTGATTTAAAGTATACGGGAGGCTGTATGTGTATTATATGCAATTACTATGCAATTTCATATAAACTAATTATACTCAAGTTGGTACCTTCAATGGGTCCCGGAACTAAGGGATAACATTCTCCCATACCCCTACCTCTGTGTGTGTGTGTGTGTGTGTGTGTGTGTGTGTGTCTATCTGTCTGTCTGTGTGTACCTATGTATTAGTGATAACACAAGGCAAAATGAGAGCTACATAAGCAGAATCCCTCTCATTAATGGTGTGTACTATGTGGCAGGCACTCTAAGTACTGTTGATGCACTGACTCATTTCATAGGAAACCCTATAAATATAGTATCATCATCCTCAGCTCATAGATGAAGAAAATAAAACAAGAGTTTAACTAAAGAACTGAAGGGCACACTTGCCAAGATCTGACTCCTGAGTTTGCACTCACGCTCATCACCTCACATTGCCTGTGGGGACGTACCCGAGAAGTTCTAGACATGACAGTTCACTGTTGGCTCTTAGCAGCAGGAGTCTTGAAAAAAAGAACATGGGATTATGCCTAATTATTGAGGGCTAATCTTCTTAGGGCCATCAAAGAGTCCATTCATGTCAGCTAGGATATTGCCAGAACAGAAACTAAATATCCAACCAAATATGACTTAAGCAACAGGGGTCTACAAATAAATCTCAAAAAACAAGAGGTCCCGGAGGCAGAAGGTTCCAGAAAGTTTATTCAGCACTTCAATAATCAAAAGCAGCCACAACTCCTGTCTTTTATTTCTATTTTCCATATGAGTTCATCTTCTTTATGTTTCTCATGATTCTCTGATATGATCTTTCTTATGCAGGCTGTCTCAACTCCAAGTAGCAGGGATAATCAGAAAGGGATGAAGAGGTTTTGTCCTGGAACTCCCCAGAGGGTATTTCCCTTTTTCCCACTGGCCAGGATAACATCTCATAGTCTAGACACTACCGAAGTTGGGCAAGTAAGTTTCTGGCACTCTCTACCATAGAATATGAGTTTATCTAGAAAAAAAAAACCTCCAACATAGCAAAAGTAGACGGAATCTGCAATAGGTAACCTGAGATGATCCTATTCAACTCAAAGCCCATATGGAAGCTTTCCTTCTTCCTTGATTCTACTGAAGTTTGGAAAAGTCCAGAACCCAAATGTTTGCAAAGTCTCTTGAAAAACAATAGGAGGTAGTACGCAGAGTCTAGGCAAAGAGCACATCATTTGATAACTTCCTATTTCAGAGCTGGTTGTCAGATAAGTCAGAAACCGGTACATAAGACAAACAATCCTTGCTCTGGTCACAGAGGCAGCGTGTGGATTATATTTAGGAGGCTTCAGAACCTGGCTATCAAGTCAAAGCTAGGGTCAAAAGGCAATGTGGAATTGCTGGGCTCAGACAATTGGTTTGGTTAGGTACTTAACCTTCTTAGAGAAGGCAGTGTGGGGGTTTGAATAGGAACGCCCCCCCCCCAGACTCATGTGTTTGAGTACTTGGCCCACAGGCCTCCTAGTTGGAGGAAGTATGCCACTGTGGGTGTCAATTTTGAGGTCTTTTATATGCTCAAGCTACATCCAGTGTGAGACAGAGTTTACTTCCTGCTTCCTGTGGATCAAGATGTAGAACTCCCAGCTCCTTCTCCAGCACCACGTCTGCCTGCATGCCACCATGTTCTGCCATGATGATAATGGACTAAACCTCTGAAACTGTAAGCTGCCACCACAATTAAATGTTTTCCTTTATAAAATTTGCCATGGCCATGGTGTCTCTTCACAGCACTAGAAACCCAAACTAAGACAGGCAGTGCTTTGAACATTTCCAGGAAAGTGTGATGGGAATGTTTCAGATGTGTGTTCTGACCTCAAGAAAGATCTAGTAGTCATAGTATGAACTTAGCATGTGCTGCACACCAAGCCTCTTTGAAGCAATTCACATCATTCTTGAATTTTCAATGTACAATTTAGTCTTTACAGTATCCTGTGGAACAGGCTATATTTCTTACTACTCCCACTTACCAATATGGAGTCTGATACTAAAGAAACTAAGGCTATTTAAACCATGGAAAGTTTAAATAATCCTGAGTTTGTATTCAAATATTTGTTGGATGATTTCATAAAGTATAAAATCCAATTAATAATTTAAGTCGGTGGCTATAAAAAATTTTTAGAAAAAGAAACACTGGTTATCATAAATATTATATGGCTCTATAAAGATCAGGGCACACATTCAAGCTGACTTTTTAAAAAATAATGAGTCTTACCCCAGGTCAGGCAGACAATGAAATCAGCTACCAAGACACGACATAGTTCCCTGGGTAGGAGGCGTCTGGAAGGTTTGTAGGGTGACATGTTCCTGTGATATAGGGAGCCAGACGAGTAGCCAGAAGGTCAGAGAGACCAAACATTCAAGAGTCTGCTGAAACTTGTTCCCTGATCTCCAAGGACACTTCCCAGAATGCCATCCTGAGAGAGCATGAAGACTTGAAACAGAGAGAGCTCAGGCTGTGTTGAGTGAAAGCAGCGCAGATGATCTCCCAGGAGCACTGAAATTTTCCCCTAAACCTTATGTGAGAAGTTTAGCTCAGCCTCCCTGGGACTCTCCCTGATTTAGTGGCTAAACTCCTACATACTGAGCCAACTCTCAGTCCTAGGGAAAGTAGAAGGCTTGCTCATCCTACAAAGGAGATTCCCTTACCTAGGAAATTCCCATAACCACAACCTTTGAAGTGCCAATCATAGTTCCTATAATGTTGGGCTTTCTTAGAGGTGGGAAAAACCCTAACCTTAATCCCATCCAAAATGACAGCCACTAGCTACAGGTGTCTACCGAGCACTTGAAATGCACACATTCAAACTGAGGTGTGCTGGGGGAGTGAGGGCAGGGGGTAAAGTGTAAAACAGTCACTCGTTTTTGAAGGCATCACTGCCCAAATACAAAAGCTTTAACATGTCTTATACTGATTGCATCTTTGAAAGACAATACTCTGGATATATTGGGCTAAGTGAAAAGAGACCATTACATTTAAATTCATCTCTTTATTTCTTTTAATGTGGCTTTTCAAACATGAAAATATATACCTCCTATCATATTTCAGTTAGAGACGGGCTCTTCTAGGGAGAATGTCTTCATTGAGACATTTTGTTTGCTAGTGGTTTACAGAAGTAAGTTAAACAGTAATTACTTAAACTGATGGGAGACATGCAAAAGCAAACCTCAGTGTTTTGGAGGTGTTGTCTTGGTGTTGTTGAGGCAGGATATTGACCAAAACACAGTCAGGCTTTCTTAGGACCAGTGGCTCCAGGCCAAGTGACAGTGCACATAAAAATAACTCTGATGAGTTCATAGTTCTGAGCAGCCAAATTGGCTGCTGGCTCTTTTCATACAGTTTGAATCTTTTATGACCATAATATATAAAACACATTTTTAAAGCAATAACTGATGCACTCTAAAGCTTAAAAAAAAAATCTTGAGTACTGAGCAAGTTTTGACTCTCCAAGGAATATAATAATGATTATAGCCCCTACGGGGAAATTATATTTACAAAGGTTCTATGCGGTTTTTCTTTAGCTGTTTTAATTTGAGAGTGTCTTAGTTAGGGTTTCTATTGCTGTGAAGAGACACCATGACCACAGCAACTCTTGTAAAGGAAAACTTTTAATTGGGGGCTGGATTACAATTCAGTTTTAGTCCGTTATCATCATGGCAGGAAGCATGGCAGCACACAGGCAGCCATGGTGCTGGAGCAGAGGCTGAGAGTTCTACATCCGGATTGGCGGGCAACAGGGAGAAAGAGACACTGGGCCTAGCTGGAGTATCTGAAACCTCAAAGTCTGCCCTCAGTGACACACTTTCTCCAACAAGGCCTCACCTACTCCAAGAATGCCACACATCCTAATAGTGCCTCTCCCTATGAGCCCATGGGGGCCTTTTCACTCAAACTGCCACAGATAGTAACTGGATATTCCTATGAGACAATCTGACTTGCTGTTTTGTTTTGGGGGATGTGTAGCTCTCTCTCTCTCTCTCTCTCTCTCTCTCTCTCTCTCTCTCTCTCTCTCTCTCTCCCTCCCTCCCTCCCTCCCTCCCTCCCTCCCTCCCTCCCTCCCTCCCTCCCTCTCTCTCTCTCTCTCTCTCTCTCTCTCTCTCTCTCTCTCTCTCTCTGTGTGTGTGTGTGTGTGTATGCCAGCCATTGGCATCTACCTTATTTTTTGAAACATCATCGCTCACTGAACCCAGAACTCACCAATTGACCAGACTGGCTGGCCACCAATCTCCCAAATCTCCCAGTCTCTTCCTGTCCAGTGCTGTGATTACAGGCACATAATGTGAAGCCCAACTTCACATTATGGTGGGTATGGTGGGTACGGGGGATGCAAGTTCAGGTCCTCAAGCTATCTCCCCAGTCCCAACAGAAGCCAGCCTTTGTCTTCTTACTCCTGCCTGCTCATGCTGGTTGTGCCCATCTGGTCACACCTTAGCAACTATATCCTGCTGGTGCTTTGAAGCCAGCTGTGGTATGGTTGTGCCGTGGAAATTGGCAAAGGCTACCAACCAGGGTGCTCTGATTTGTTGCTTGTTGAGTTTTACTTCTGGGGAGCTGGTTATTAAATATTTAGCCATACGCCACTAGGTCCAGCTCCAAAACTGAGCTGAGGAAGATCGGGATAAAAAGACATGTTTTAATGAGCTGGCTGTTTTGGAGCCCATTCCATATGGTGGGAGGCCTAGCTCAGCCTGGATGGGGGAACAGGGCTTGGTCCTGCTTCAACTGAATGCGCCAGGCCTGTTGACTCCCCACGGAAGGCCTTACCCTTTTTGTGGGTGCTCCTTTCACTTCACAGGGCAAACCGAAATCATTCAAAGCTGAGGGAGCTGTCATCCTCAAGAAGGGGGAAGCAGCAGCCCTGCTCTGGTACAGCAGGTGCCTCTGGACTTCTCTCCCTCCCTTCCCTGCTCCAGCTTTTGCCCCTCCCTTCGGTGTGCGTTATCAAACACATTTGAACACAGATATTTTTTGTTCCATGGATGACTAAGAGAAAGAGCTAGAACTTCAAAAGACCTAATAAGCACATAAAGAATTTATCCAAAGAAGGGTGGCATAGCGTGTTTCATTTTCTTTCACAGAAAAATAATCTAGGGCTAGGAGGAAATCACGAGCGAGAGAGGAAAGGGGCTGCAGATGCACAAATATATATATATATATATATATATATATATATATATATATATATACCTAGCTTGAAATCACTTCAATCATCCGCAGTTGTCTTTCAGCAAATCAAGCCCAGCGTTTTTCTCAATTACTTCATTATTTCCCAACAAGAGAACCAGATTAGATAATGAGGGCTGAATTTCAGATTGTGCTTGTTTGAGAAAGTTTGGCATTGGCAGCGAGAGCTCTCTATAAACGGTTCTAAATCGGTGCCTTAGCGTGGTCATGCTCTCAGCTCATCCTCTCCCACCCCCCCCCCAACACTTCAATGAACTAAGAAAAATGTCTTCCAGATGGTTTCTCAAGTTTTCATATGAGGCAGGGTGTGGTGGCACTTGGAAGGTGGAGACAAGAGGGTCAAGAGTTCAAGGCCACCCTAAACTACGTGAAACCTTATATCCAAAAACTATATTTCCATAGCAAACGAATAGAAATCAGTTGGTCCTGAAAAATGAAAGGAAAAAAAAAAACACAAGAGATCCCAAAAGGTGGCCAGGTTTAACTAATATCAGTCAACCAAGTCTGCAAGCGCACATCAAATGCAAAATTATAACTAGATACGGTGTTTCATTACCGTGATTTTGATATTTCAAAATGAAGCTAACAGCACAAAGCAGATTTCTCAATTTCTGTAGTAATCCGGTGCTGTGCCAATGGGCAGGTGGTACCACAAGTAGCTTCATTCACTCGGGTTACTTTGTTGCTTGCCCTGTAGGCACCTGCATTTGTATTTTGGAAGGAACAAAAAGAGTACCTCACCACCTAAACTAAGAAGTAAAGGACGAAGGCACAGGATGGCACTGCTTGGATTCAAAAGCCCTTCTACATCCAGTGGCTTTGGTTTCAGATGGAATCTCTTAGGATTTCCGGAGCCATGGTAACACTGCTTCATCGTGAATTACGGTGAGTTCACCAGCCCCTGTGTGATTAATGGAGAACTTGGCTGATCTAGAATTACTAAGAGACTACCCTGTGGGCCTATCTATGAAGAACTTTCTAGATTGAGTTTTTGGAAGTAGAAAGACCCACCCTAACCATGTGCAGCACCATTCCCGTGGGCTGTAGTCTTGGGTTGTAGATAAAGGAGAAGCAAGCTGAGAACCAACCTTCATTTCCCTCGCCCTCCTGTCTGTGGATGCCTTGAGCTCTTGCTATCATGACTGATCCAACCATGATAGGCTGTATCCTCAAACTGTGAGCCTAATTAAGTCCGTCCTACCTCAAGTTGCTTTTATCAAAGTACTTTGTGGTAATGCTGACAAAAGGTGATTAGTACACCAGCCTGCCCTTCTGGAAACAAAATCTTTCTCGTGGCTCCTTGGTGGCAAAGCTTAATTTGAACAGATGGAAGGCTATTTATTGACTTTATTCTTTCCACTTGGTATGACCATCTATGTATGTAGCTACAGGAGCATGGCTATGTTTGATTATAAAAGAGTGATACCCAGTGTCACCGCTGGTACTGATGTTACCTATCTCCTGTGTCAGAGCAAGCATGATGAACACAGATAGTAACAGATGTGCAAGGAGACAAAGTTTCTTGAGAAGAAAAGAAATAGCTCCCCAAACCCAGGAGGGGACTCAAAAATGAGTTAGTCAAATAAAATTCTGGATCAGAAAGGTTCTTTAATAACCCAGGAATGGACTGATTTTGGCCCGGCCCATGTAATTTAGGCATGCAGTTGCTGATGAACCCAGATGGCTAAGTTGAATGCACGTGGGGATCTCAGGTCAAGAGACCATGTGATAGAAAATCCCACCAGTAGGAAAAGTTCAAAGTCCAGCCCAAAGTTCCAGAGCAGGGGATGAAAGAGGAAGAAGTCAAAAGAAAAAAGATTCAGGCAGCTGTGGCATATGCCTTTAATCCCAGAACTTGGAAGGCAGAGACAGGCGAATCTCTGTGAGTTCAAGTCCGGCCTGGTCTAAAGAGCAAGTTCCAGGACAGGCTCCAAAGCTACAGAGAAACCCTGTCTTGAAAAATCAAAAAACCAAAAAAAGAAAAAAAGAAAAGAAAAGGAGGAGGAGGAGGAGGAGGAGGAGGAAGAAGAAGAAGAAGAAGAAGAAGAAGAAGAAGAAGAAGAAGAAGAAGAAGAAGAAGAAGAAGAAGAAGAAGAAGAAGAAGAAGAAGAAGAAGAAGAAGAAGAAGAAGAAGAAGAAGAAGAAGAAGAAGAGCTGATGGTTCGCTGATGTCTGGACAAGTCAGGACTTTGGAATTCTAGCTCCTGGGCTCACTGACTATGGAAAGTTTATTGTAAAGCCTCAGTGTTCTCAGAGCTGACTACTGGTTCAGCAAAAACATATAGACATGTTCTTTCCTTAGACTCGTGACCCTGACTAGCTGTCTGTGGAGTGAGGCTCTCTTTGTTCTGACTCCTGGCATGATTTGGTATTCCACAGTAAAAAAGCCCTCCAAACCTCTCAACCTGAGCATCTCTACCCTGAAGACATCCCACGGGAGCCTTGGAACCTGTACATATAAAGCACTTGAAACAGCGTCACCACTTAGAAAATACTAGGTCAGTATCTCTTAACATAAGCTCTATCCTTTAAGTTTATTGGCAAGAAGGTAGTCTCTGGCAGCTGAAACAAATGGGCAGAAGGCATGGCCCAGCCCACTTGCCTCATGACTCTGAGGTAGATCTTTAGAAGCAGGGGCTGCGATCTGAAAGAACAGGTTAGAAACGTACCAGGGTTGCCAAGAGAGGTGCACAGAGAAGACACGTCAACCCCAACTATGGTGCCAGGATTGAAATTTCATCTCTCTCCTGCCACAGGGACAATTTGTCTGAATTTGCCAGGAAGGACTTTGTAAAGGGTAGCCGTCCTCTATGGTGCACTGGGTGTGGTCTCGGATTTGAGTCTTCCGCCTTTTCATGCTGTGCTTGAAGGGGGTTGCCCTAAGGAAATCTGTGACCAAAATGGAACTTCTTCCAAACCCAGCACTGGTCCACACCCTCAAAAAAACTAGAGGGCCTAAAGCTGCCCTTAGCCACTCCCCATGTTCTCTCAGAGATGCTTTGTGGTTAAAAGGAAGGAATATGAGACACAGGTAGAGAGGTCGTTTCTGGAAGGCAACAGTACTGGGTTAGCTTTCATACGTGGAACGTCCTCGGGGATTCAGCCGTTGCTAAGCTAAGCAAGGTTCATTATTTGTCTTCCTAGAAAACTGAACTGCCTCAGGAAGTCTCATCCCCTGGAAACCTCCTCTAAGGCAGAAACAGCTTATGGGACCAGAGTCTTCCTTCATTTTCCCAAGAGGAGGAGCCGAACCAGGAATTTATAAATATTATACCTCTTTCTTCGTCACCCATAGCACTACCTTGGAATTTTCTGTCATATACAAAACGACCTCCAGCTGAGGCAGAAAAGGTGACAGAGATTCCTAGTTCTCTCATTTTCCTCTTGGATCCTTCAGACACTGGGGAAAACTTGGCCATATTTTGAAGAACATAGTCAGAGCCCCAAGGGGAGAAGACAGGCGTCCATGGTCCTGGAAAGGGTATACAATACAGCAGTCAGTTGACCCCAAAGGGAAGGCAGTCTGGTTGCTTTTACAACCAGTGGCCTTGGGAAACAGCCATTCTAGGCTACAGTGACACAAAATATGGGACCACCTCCCCTGCCAGTCTCACAATCTGTAGTGACCTGTACTAAAAGGAATACATTTATGGTACAAACTGTTTTTAAGAGTAAGTATTGAAAGCATGGGCAGAAAGCAAAATGATTATTACATTCCTTTTTAAAGTCACCCTAGAACATTATATATTCAACTCCCTGTAAGGACCAGCTATGCTTGATGACAGGGAGGAGGGGAATGGATGGATATTATCCATCAACACACCACTTACTATTGATTAGAATCTTTCAGGGAAAAATAGTGGAAGACTGAATTAAACAAAGAAAGCTTTCTGGATGTACTACCTAGCACTATTTTCTATCCAGTACTATTTTCCTAGGCTCTTTAACGCTTTCGCTGATACAAACTATTTTACAACTCAGGACATTATGCAAAACCAATAACAATCGAAGTTATGCCTGTTCATGCAAATGCAAATAAATTTGTTCGAGCAGTACTATTGATCTTTGTTCTGTGAATGTTGACCTGTTGTGTATCTATTAATAAATTTGCCTCAATATTCCTTGTTCTCTCTGTATGCCCTATATATGCTTCTATTCTTTTACTTCATGTTTGCATCTTTCAGGATATCATGCTTATGTCTTCATTAATGTAATTATTTTATTATTTTATTCTTTTGTAATTATACAGGATTTATGGTTTTGTGTGAAACTTAATGTTTAATGAGATAGGCTTGATGAGATTTAGAATCACCATGGAAACACAGCTCTGAGTATATCTATGAGGGTACTTTTAGAATGGTTTAGGTAAAGAGAGAAGACCCAGTCTGAATGGGAGCAGCTTTAATGCTGTTTCAAGGACTAGAGTCCTGAACTGGATAAGAAAGGAGAAAAAGAATGGAGTTCCAGCATTTACCTCTCTCTGCTTTCTAATGGCAGGGGCAGTGTGACTAGCTGCTTCACAGTTCTGTCCCCATGCCTTCTTCATCGTGATGGACAGAATCCGAAGTAAACCCTCCCTTAAGTTATATTTTGTCAGTAAGAAGAAAGAAATAGCTAATGCTACTTACTGTTCCTTTCAAAACTTAACTTTTAACTGGCCCAAAGATTGTGCTAAGTTAGATGCTAACTTTCAGAAGATTGACAAGTTGTGAATGATTTCTATTGGGCAGAAATAACCTCCATGGCAGCATATTTATTTCCCTGTGGGACATGAGTCAGTTTTGGTAATTGTTTTGCAATATTCTTCTAGTATTTTATTAGATGAACATGCATATTCATCCACACTTTTGCTATTTCCTCAACCCTGAACCCTTGAGCCTACTCGTTCCCTTATTAACTCCTTCTTAAGCAATGCCTACTAAATATATACATATATATGTATGTGTGTGTATGTGTACATATATGTATATGTTATATACATTTATGTGTGTGTATGTCCACACACATGTGTATGTGTGTATACACACACACACACACACACACACACTTGATATTACACAGTTCCTGATGAGCAATAAAAATAATCATTACTTTAAAGGCTAACCCTAGGATTTCAACCCAGAGAGACAGTATAATAGTATTTAAAATTATTCCTTGATGGATATAATGGACTACAAACTAAAGGTTTCAGGGAATTCTAAGCTGCCTGCACAGCTTAAAATGGGATAATAAGAAAAATCACTTGGGGTGTTTCGAGTTTACATGGAGGGGGCTACAAGCTGAAGAGAAAAAAAGAAAACTCTCTAAAAATCTTGAGAGAGATCCCAGAAACACAGCAAGCAAGATGCTGGCTGCAGCTATGGCAGCAGCTGGCGGAGATTTGTTGGTGCCAAGTAGAGGAGTTTTAAGCTTAAAGTATATGAATATATCATTTTAGTTGTTTGCTGTCCTGGTCTATGCTGTAACCAACACATGCATGCACACGCACACACTACCACTGTCCATGGCTTTCAGTAAAGTCTCTTAGAGCAAAGGCCTTGACTTGGGAACACTTGGATGAAGGCTCAAACAAGGTCCCCCCGTCTAGAACTGAGTAACAATGAAATCGTGAATAAGGGTGAAGAACAGAGAAGGGTTCAGGATTTAGCAGAACCTTAGTGCTGGAAACAGGGGGTACATGACTGCCAAAGTTAATGTGAGAACTTTCCCTTCAGCCTATGAAGGATGCTGGAAGATTCGGGACTTCCCAGTGCTGACACTTCCTCATGCAAATAGCACCGTTACACAATCTAATGTCATTATGCACATGAAGACTTTAATTAATTACTACCCTCCTGTAAGGAGAAGGCAAATCTCTCCCTTTACTTGCTTTAAAAGCATTTTAAACCTATTTAACGTTAATATTAATGTGCCCATGTTATATATGTATGTGTATAACACATTTATTTTTTAAAAAAATGGGTAATTGTGTGGGCATACACACATTTTGTAACTTTTCTTTTCCTGAGTGAGGATAGAGATTCACTGAGAGAGAAACCATTTCTTTGTGTACTTGTCTTTATTACACAAAAATATCCTACAGTGCCTGGGTCCGCCATAAGTGTTTATATGTTGACTTGGAGAGCCACCTTTGACTCGGCTCACCTTCATTTCACTCTCCCTGGTCTCTAAGGACCAGAAACTCTAGTTCCTGAAGGACTAAAGGCCTTTCTGATTATTCACAGGCAAGGCCACGTAACAAAAGCTAAAACCATCTTGCTGGCTGTTCACGGGCCCAGAATGAAGGTTCAGGCCCAGCTGGTATCATAAGTTTCTGCAGGTGCGTGAGCTTCTGTGACCATCATCTGAAATGGGCTCCTGGGTTCTTCTCATTCACTTCAGTCTGCCTCTTCCCGTTACCCCACTTTTATCCCTTCTCCTCCCAAAAGTGTTTCTCTGACACCTGTTACTTTTGTCCACATAATGCCTTCCTAACTCTTGTTTAGATTTCCTGGTCACGATTCCTTGTCCAGTGGACAGACCAAACCCCCCAAACACTCCTTCATCCTTCTATACAGCAAGTATTTCTTCAGTACTTCTATGTATTATAACCTGATCTGTCTTCTCCACTTTACCGTCTCTTGAAGGAGTCATGCATTGATCAACCACATGTACAAAGATAGTTGTAACTTCCAGAAGGGGATGTGATAATTAATCTTCACCAGCAACTTGCTTGGATTAAATGAAGCCTGAGTCATTAGTGAAGCACACCTTTGGGTGTGTCCATGAGGGCATCGCAAGAGAGCATTGATTGAGAGAACAAGACTCATCCTGCATGTGGGTAGCACTGCTCCATGGTATGAGGGTCCCAGACTAAATAAAATAAGAAAGCCACTTGACCGCCAGAAATCCCATCTTTCTGCTTCCTGGTCCACCAAGATATAAACAAGTAAGTAGCCTCCTGCTGCCTTGAGCGGACGCAGGTGCAAGTCTCTCAGTCACTGCCATGTCTTTCCCACTATAATGGACCTTTAAACCATAAGCCAAAACAAATCTTTTGCCCCTTAAGTTGTTTCTTACCAGGTATCCAACCACGGCAATGACAAAAATAATATGGAAAGAAATTAAACTTCTTCAGTGAAGCCATACAACAGGGTAAGCTAGCGTAGGCAAAGGGATTGCAGTTACTGGGAGGGCTGTGTACTTGGGTCCTGTGGCATGCGGGAGAACGGCATGACTAAGAAGCTTGACAGTCAATGTGCTGTGAACTGGGAGATCAGAGCAACAGAGGGTAAGTCAGATGCCACCAGGTTGTCTCTTCACGCCAATACAGAAATACCAATGCACGACCACTCCCATAACTGCCAAACAGCACTCTACGCTTCAGAGAGGAAGGTTACTACTACAGAGTAGGAACTTGTGCTTCGAATTTTCTCTATGTACTTATGACAGGCTTGCTTTCCCTTTTGTGTAAGAGGAGATGCTAGAAAGCTGTCGTCTAACTTGCTCTAAAAATAGTCTGTTTAGTGCTAGCACTTGAGATGCTCAGCAGAAAGAAGGTTTCAAACCCACGCACCACCTCTTTAACAGTCCAATTGGCCTGTACTAGCAGTGACTCTAGCAAAATGGAGATTGCATGCAAATTGCCTACTGGTCAAGGAAGGGAAAGCAAATGAAAATAAGTGAGTTGTTAGCATCTTCGCTGTGATACTCTTTGTTTCAAACTGCTGAGGCTGCTGGAACAAAATACCTTAGACTGCGTCATTCGTTAACGATAGAAATGTACCACCCACAGTTCCAAATGTGGGAAAAATCCACGGTCAAGTTGCAGGCTCAGTCAGTGTCTCGTGATGGTCTGTTCTTCCTACAGTGAATCTTTGCAGCTGTGCCTTCTCAAAACAGAAGTGGAATAAGGATGGTAATCCCATTCATAATGACATCATGGCCTAACTATCTCCCCCAAATCCCACTTTCCAATATTATCACATTGAGTATCAGGTACAATCCTACAAATTTTAGGGGACCATCAACCTTCACTCCCAAGAAATTTTCTTTTTCTAATTATAAGTTGATTATAACCAAATGAGATGAATATTTTACGTGTGTTAACCCCGACCTTCAAAGCTGATTACAACATATAAATTGATCATAACAAAATAAGATGTGACTCTTAATGCATGCGACAGGACTTTGGTGTGGTTTAGTGAAAAACACAACCCTAAAAAGAAAAACAAACTTATATTTCCTGTCAATTTTCTCTGACCTGGGAATGATCACTCCTTTATTATTTCACCTCTCCCCGTACAAAGACACGTCAGAGAAGAAAGCCTGGCTGAAATATTTGATTATGTTAAAGAAACGTTTAATTTCCTAACTTCTGCTAATATTTCAGACTGCTAAGGGTCAACACTTGTTATTAGAGTCTACTGGGGTCAGAAGCAATGCGAGTTGTGCTTTTGGAGACCAGAATTGACAAACACATGTTTCTCTAGTCTTTCACTACCAAGGACAAGGAAATCACCCTGAACTCTAATAACTTTAGAAAACAATTTTCTCCCCAAAATGTTTATTTTATATATATATATATTATATATATATTATATATATATAAAATCACTCATTTGAAGAAGCCTTTTGCAATATTTTTTTATTTTATTTTTGTGGGTTTATTTTTGTTTGTTTTTGTTCTGTGCTGTTCTGATTGAAACAGGGTCTCATGTAGCCCAGGCTAGCCTTGAATTTACAGTATAGCTTAGATTGGCCTTGAACTCCTGATCTTCCTAGCTGTCTCACAAGTGCTGGGATTAGCAGCATGTTCACATACCTGGCAAGGGGAAGGCTTTGTTCAGGAGCTACCCACAGGCAGCCAGAAGAAAGCCTAGGGAGGCATATTTCCATCAGCTTAGCATAAGATTGAATGTGTGCCAAAGTCTACACATCCTGGGCTGTTCCAGGAAGCCTTCTTATTTTCTGTGATGTGATTTAAGCTGGCAAAGTTGCACTTCAGGAAGCAGTATGGTTTAGTGTGTTTTGTCTGTAGGTTATCTATGTAGGAAGTGGCCATACATCGTAAGATTGAATCAAATCTATAGCTTGGCAAAGGGATCACCTTAGAATAAGGATGGTTGATATTCATCTAGTAAGTAATTAAAGGAATCCCGAGAAAAGAAGGAAAGAACAACCTTAAGACTGACATCTTGGGCTAGGGACTGGGATGTCCCTGAGAGCCAATCTGCCATGCAGACCTTGACATTCTGAGTCTCACTGTGTTCCAAGGGGGGGCCACGGCTGAATAATTAGAAATAAACATAAAAATGTTCACAAGTTGGTTTTAATGATCTCATTTACTTTTCTTAGAAATTCATGAATCAGGCCACATCTTACCTCTGAAATGGACATGGGCTCTCCTCTAGGTATGGCAAAAACTTTTTAAAAGTAGTTTGAGCAGGAAAAAAAGAAATTGCATATGGTTTGGTCATTCTAAAGGGGCTTTTCTGATAGAATCAAAGCATGGGGACTTTGTTATCGTGCCAGCTGAGAGTGGCGAGACTCCCTACAAATGTTTGCTAGGCTCCATGTGATTGACCCCTGACCTCTCCCTATCACCAGTGAGTCTCCTAAGCAAATTACAGCACTTCCTTGTCTATGTTTGAGCGGAGACACTTTTCTTGCTCTACACTACACATTGAACAAGACAGTGAATGATTTTTCCTAGAGTAAAGTCCAGGTCTGAATAAGCCCAGAGACAACATATATATCTGACCATTGAAGGGCCGGCTTCCAGCCTTATCAGTTCAAATAATCCTACCCCTCAGCTCCTCTTAGCTCTTTTTCTTCCCTGAGGCCCTGATATTTTTTTCTTAACGCTTCATTCAGTATTTTTTTATGAAAATGCCTATCATACTTGTATAACCAATTGGACTTTTTTCATTCCCTAAGAAACAAAGGATAATCCCTAAAGATAAACAAAAACAATCTTGCTAGAGTCATTTTACTTGAAGTTCCAACAAAAATAGTATCTAATTAGTAAGCAATAATAAAGAAATTATTGGTAAAATATAAACCACACATAGCATAGCCTTTCAAAAGATGAGCAATTTTCTGCCTCCAATGAAAACCCACTAAGAATAGTCCCCAGCTTCCTAAATATGTATATGTATGTGTATCTGTGTATATATATATATATGTATATATATATATATGTATATATATCTTACTCTTTTCATCTGGTAAGTCTTTCTTGGTATCCATATGGATTTTTGCTCTTGCTGAATAACAAATTATTATAAATGAATCAACTTAACACCTCATCAATTTGTGGACTTACAGTTTTTGTGGAACACTGCCATAGGTTAGCTGGACAGCCTGAAAGATTGAAAACAATGTTTCAGCTGAGGCTGCATTCTCATCTGACAGCCACAGTTCAATCCCTGGACCCCACAAAAAGATGGAAGGAGAAGACTGGCACCATAGAGTTGTCCCCTGACCTTTCATACATGAACCATAGCATGTGTATTTTGTGTGTGGGTTTACACACATACACACACACACACACACACACACACAATCAATTTAAAAATAAGATTTAAATGTGTCAAACTGCAAGACTCTCTGACCTTTGCCAACCTTGAAAGAACAAGCTTTCGTGCTGTGTACTGTCCCATGAAGAGGGTTATAGGGTGAAGTTGCCAGGCCTATGTGACATGTGTTTTTACCTTCTAGGCCATCTTGCTGGCCTTCTGCATTCAAATCTTATGTGGCATGAGTAGGAATATCTCTATGTTGCTGTTTCAGTGATAAAAATACAACAACCAAGGCAACTTATAAAGAAAGAGTGTGTTTGGACTTATGGTTCTTTTGGGAGTGTTCATAATGGTGAGTGTGGGATGGCAGCATGGAGCCAGAGCAGGAAACTGACTACAAACATGAAAAGGATAGAAGGAGCTAGAAGTGGGTTGAGGGTATGAACTCTCAAAGCCTGCCATCAATAACACACTTTCTCCAGCAAGATTGTACTACCTCCCTAATCACTCCCTCAACTGGAAACCAAATGTTTAAATACCTGAACTGATGGGAGAAATTTCTTTTTTTTTTTTTCTCATGGTTTATTTTTTTTTATATTTAAAAATTTCCATCTCCTTCCCTCCTCCTCCCCCCCTCCCTCCCCTCCTTCTCCCCTTTCTCTCCCCTCCTTCTCCCCCTTCCCTCCCCTCCCCTCCACCCATACCTCCCCTCCCTCCCTCTCAAGGCCAAGGAGCCATCAGGGTTCCCCACTCTATGCTAAGACCAAGGTCCTCCCAACTCCCCCCAGGTCCAGGAAGGTGATCGACCAAGCTGAGAAGGCTCCCACAGAGCCCGTCCATGAAGAACAATCAGAGCCCAGAGCCATTGTCCTTTGCTTCTCAGTCAGCCCCCGCTGTTGGCCACACTCAGAGAGACGGGTTTGGTCGCATGATCCATCAGTCCCATTCCAACTGGAGTTGGTGATCTCCCATTAGTTCTGTCCCACCGTCTCCATGAGTGAACGCACCCCTCTCGTTCCTGACTTTCTCCCTCATGTTCTCGCTCCTTCTGCTCCTCATCGGGACCTTGGGAGCTCAGTCCAGTGCTCCAATGTGGGGCTCAGTCACCTTCCCCATCTGTCGCCAGCTGGAGGTTCCCTCACGGTCCTGACTTTCTTTCTCATGTTCTCTCTCCTTCTGCTCCTCATCAGGACCTTGGGAGCTCAGTCCGGTGCTCCAAGGTGGGGCTCTGTCATTTTCTTCATCTATCGTCAGGTGGAGGTTCTTCTTATTATCTTCTCAAGGATCCCAAACTTATAGGCTCGATGTCCTTTAATCATGGCTAGAAACCGAATATGAGTGAGTACATCCCATGTTCATCTTTATGGGTCTGGGTTACCTCACTCAGAATAGTGTTTTCTATTTCCATCCATATGCCTGCAAAATTCAAGATGTCATTGTTTTTTACCGCTGAGTAGTATTCTAGCATGTATATATTCCACAGTTTCTTCATCCATTCTTCCACTGAAGGGCATCTAGGCTGTCTCCAGGATCTGGCTATTACAAATAATGCTGCTATGAACATAGATGAGCATATGCTTTTGTTGTATGATTGGGCATCTCTTGGGTAGATTCCCAATAGTGGAATTGCTGGGTCCTGGGGTAGGTTGATCCCGAATTTCCTGAGAAACCGCCACACTGCTTTCCAAAGTGGTTGCACAAGTTTGCATTCCCACCAGCAATGGATGAGTGTGCCCCTTACCCCACAACCTCTCCAGCAAAGGTTATTATTGGTGTTTTGGATTTTAGCCAATCTGACAGGTGTAAGATGATATCTCAAAGTTGTTTTGATTTGCATTTCCCTGATAGCTAGGGAGGTTGAGCATGTACCAGGGAGTGGTGTGTGTGTGTGTGTGTGTGTGTGTGTGTGTGTGTGTAATATAAAAAGAGAATGGCTATGCCTTTTGTTCAGACTAAGAAAGAACACTAACAATTAACACTACCAGTTCAGAGTTCAGGTAATTCTCTCTCTCTCTCTCTCTCTCTCTCTCTCTCTCTCTCTCTCTCTCTCTCTCTCTCTCTCTCTCTCTCTGTGTGTGTGTGTGTGTGTGTGTGTGTGTGTGTGTGTGCTCTTTTGTTTTAAAAAGTAAAAGCACTAGAAAAGAAAGGCCTTGGGCATTACAAAATGAGGGAAAGGAAACTGGAAGAAAATTCCAGACTTGTCTGTGAATGAGCAAACAAGAGGGAAGGCGGTATTCAGACCCATCTCCTCTTCCCCAAGGATATAAGCACTTATCTCTGACCTTGCTGACTCCATGCCTAATTCATATTCTCTTGCCATATGTACCTGACTTCCAAGACCTGATGGAATTGTTTGCCCATGAAGTGATGGGGAGTAGTAATTACTCAAATGAACTCTACTATCTACTGTTTGGTTCTGATCCCTGTCCTATCTCCTACCACTTGAGTAAGTTATCTCTAATTTCCACAAATGCTTCTCAGCTACAAAGTGGGTTTACATAAATGTTTGTTTTGAAGAGTTAATAGGATGAAATGAGTTCAACACCAGTCTGGCCTGCATTGTGTTTTTTTCTTCGACTATTGTTGGTTTTGTTCATTTATTTGATTTCTAAAATGCAAAAGAAAGGGAATAGAGCTGTGGGGTGGGGAGTGGGAAGAATCTGGAAGGAGCTGGGGAAGGGGAAGTGGAGATCAGAATGTATTGTATGAAAAAATTCAGTTAAAAAGAATGAAAGGAGGAGGGAAAAATAATGGCCACCTTTGGGTACATCTAGTCCTAGTTTGCCTCAGAGTCCTACTGATGTTTTCATCAAAGGCAAAAATGTGTACTGCCTGACCTGGAATATTCATCATGACAACAATCCAACAATGGTAAGATTGCAAAAATAACTCCAGTTTTATTTCACATTCCACCACTTTATTCATATACAAGGTATGCATACTCTTGCTCAAAATACAAAGAAATCAAACTCTCTGTCTCACATCCACCCTAGTTAATCCCTCCTTAACCCTTCCCTTGTTTCTACTTCTTCTCCAAAGACTTATTGTATAGGCCTCTTATTACCTGAGGGCCTCTTTATAGATCCAACCAATCCTCACTCACTTTAGACTGCAATTTAAAAGCAAATGAGTACGTGTATTAAGTCATTCATTCTGTCTAATGCTATTGGCTAAGAACAGGGAAGAGGAGAATTAATCAGAGGTCTGTTATGTTTTAAACCAAACCCATAATTCACAATGAGTGCCGATACTGGTAGCTAGGTCATTTTGACATCTTCCTGTTATGTTACCCTTCAAATACTCATGCCAATGGTACTCTGTATGCTTTCTTGTTTGTTTGTTTGTCTGCTTGCTTGCTTGCTTGTGAAAAAAAAGTGACCATGAACTTGAAGAAGCGTGGGCGGTATACATGGCAGGGTTTAGAGAGAAGAAATGGAAGGAACGAATGTTGTAATTATATTATAATTTCAACAATTAAAAGCATCAAAAAAAAAACTCCCATTCACAGTGGCAAGTCATCATTGCTGTATTTTGACCATCAAATTTGAACTCATGTCTACTTCATTTTCTGTCTCCCTTTGAATTTGAAACTAGAGTCATGATAATGGTCCCAGCCTTGAAAGGCATTTTAGTCACTGTAACACACACAGCCTAAAGGAAGCTCTGAAATCTGTTCCTGGGTTTGAGGCTATGTCTAACTCCTGAGACAGCACCCACTGCGCACTCTGCTTGCTCTCAAAATGCTATTCGCGGCTATATTTTTGTCTTTGTTTTACAAAATTCCCCACCCACTCGATCCTTGCAAACATTGGTTCAAAGTAGTGCCTCACAAACTGTCCTGCAAAAAAAAAAAAAAAAAAAAAAAAAAAAGATCCTATTAAAAATCAGATTCTGTTTCGGGTCTACAGCAGAGCCTGAGAATTTGCATTCCTAGCAAGCTCTCAGATGTAGTGATGTATTTAAAAAAAAAACAAAGTATTTGCCTACTCTTTACTCTCAGACACTCAACAATTTTATAATTCTCAATGTGTGAGGAAAAGTCCCTGTACCTGGAAGTTTCTCTCCCACCTGCAGTTCCTGAATAACTACTCAGAAGTTTAATATTAATTATAAACTGTTTAGCCTATTCACTCAGGCTTATTATTTACTAGCTCTTAAAATTTAAATCAACCCATTTCTATAAGCTTACATTTTACCATAAGACTTGTGGCTTATTACCTCACATCTTGCTGGTGTCCCCCGACTCTGCCTTCTTTCTCCCTATCCTTTTGCTTGGATTTTCCATTTGGCTCTCTTCTGCCTGGCTGTTGACCAAATCAGCTTCTTTAAAAACCATATTCGTAACATACAGAAGGACATCCCACATCAAGTCCCCAAACACACACCCCACAAGTCTATGAGTGAATCTCCAGTGGACACCAGGTCAGTGTCCCCTGATTCAACTCAGCTATTCTCTACCTGGAGGTACCATCAAATACTGAGAGATAATTACTTAGAAATTTGCAGGCTTCACGATCACTGAGGAAGGACACTGATGGAGGAGAGTCATCTGTCTATGTGTTACTTTCATTGGTTAATAAAGAATCTGCCTTGGCCCTTTAATAGGACAGAAAATTAGGTAGGCGGAGTAGACAGAACAGAATTCTGGGAGAGAGAAGGCAGATGCTTCAGGCAGTCGCCATAGTCAGTCGCCATGCTTCTCCTCTCCAAGACAGACACAGGTTAAGATCTCTCCTGGTAAGCGACCACCTCGTGGTGCTACACACATTACTAAATATGGGTTAAAGTAAGATGTGAGAATTAACTAATAAGAGGCTGAAACTAATGGGCCAAGCAGTGTTTAAATGAATACAGTTTCCGTGTAATTATTTCGGGTGTAAAGCTAGCCGGGTGGCAGGACACAGCCCCACCACTCCATCTACAGGACACACACCCCATAATGAGCTCTAGGACCCACCTTCTATAAGCCTGTTAAGACACGATTTTTAAGGAAGCAGGAAGTTTCACAACTGACCCTCCTAAAGACTTAAAATACCGTATGACAGCCTAGCTGTGAGTTAGCCAAAAAGGAGAAAAATGGAGACAGCAGCACTTTCTTGAGGCCTACCCTGAAAACCCTAGTTCCTCCTGGAAAGACTGGGGGAATTTTAAAACACTTTTTAAAGATTTATTTATATATTTACATGCATCGGTATTTTGCCTGCATGTATGTACGCCCACCATGGAAATACTACTTCCTCCTGGAAAGACTGGGGGAATTTTTAAACATTTTTTAAAAAGATGTATTTATTTATTTACATGCATTGGTGTTTTTCCTGCATGTATGCCTGTGTGAGGGTGCCAGATCTCCTGAAACTGAAGTTACAAACACTGTGAGCCTCCATGTAGATGCTGGGAATTGAACCCAGGCCCTCTGAAAGAGAAGCCAGTGCTCTGAATCACTGAGCCATCTCTCCAGACCAAACCAGGGGGCTTTTATAGATACAGTTTTTCTTTCTTTAATTGACTCTAATCTGCTCTGTTCCATGATATTTGCTCAAAAGAACACCATCTGAATTTCATCTCTGGCCCGGGGTAGAGATAGAACTTTCCGAACCACATTGCTGATTGTAAGAATGTCATCTTGCTGGAGGAGGCTTGCTGGAGAATAACAAAGACTTAACCATGCGCCGCCTCCCTTAACACTTAGTCCAAATGAACCTGTCAGTCACTTGAATGGGAGAACAGCCTCCAGGAAAGCTGTCTGTCCTAAAGACTACAGGAAATAGTATAATGACTACCTACGTATGTAGGTTGGCATAGTGGGCTCTCTAGCCATTTTTTATTCTCATCTCACAAAAATATATTCCTTCTTAATGATCCCCTTGACACTCACCCTTGAGAGTGCTTATTCTGTAATAAATTCTGCCTGTTTTCTACACCATTCTCTGTGTCTTATCTGACTTCATTCCGTGGTGATCACAAGGATGAGGAAGTCAAGAAGAGACCACAGAGTAAGCCCCATAACAATTTCAGGTTGAAAGTTCCTCTTCACAGTTCTGCGCCACTTCTACCTGCTAAATACTAGCATGGGTGGGTTGTGCTTGACAAACTTAGAGCTTTCAGAAGGCTTTCAGAAGGCTTTCGCTAGAGTCTATTCACTTGCCAGAGCAGATCATAGAACTGAAGAAACTGTAAGCACGGCTCTTTCTAGGGAGCTCTAAGCATCGGAGGGAAGAAAGAATGCGGGTGGTGTGTGGCAAGTTTAATGAAAACCAACCAGTTGCATCCTTCTGTTGAGTAGCCTGGGTTTTTTGTTCCATAAAGCTTTGTCAAGCTGAGAACAGAAAGCAAGTTGAGCTGTTACTTGTAGATTTGAGTCAGCAAGAAACCCCAGTTGCAAAACCCTCCATGTCTTCTTGCAGGCACTGAAGGGAAAGTCAGCCTTACAAGTAGGAAGCAAATTCTTGTCTTCCCAAGAAAGTGATAATTAATGGTGACTTGAGCAACTGCGCTGGTTAGAAAAACCCTTTGCAAAACAGAAGCTATGCAACTCTATGGCAGCAAGAAATCAAAGACAATTGTGAAAGAACAAGCAAATGTTTGCATGAACAAACACTAATGGCTAAGGTATGGAACCAACCTGGGTGTCGAACAACAGACAAATAGATATGGGGAAATCGTGTGCATATAATCAAAGTTTTAGCCAAAAAGAGAATGAAACGATTTTGTTTGCAGGAAAATGGATGTAACTAGAGATGATCGTATTAAGCAAATTAGGCCAGTTTCAAAGATAGAAAGATCATTTATAGATTTTGTACAGATACATAATAAAATCATGTATGTATGTAGAGTGCTCTGACTGCCCTGGGAGCTTGGGATAGTACCAACCTTAACCATCCTGCCCCGCCACCTTAAACTTGGAAGTGGTTCCTAGAACATAACTCGGGGAAGCAGAAGGTGGGCATCATGGGCACAGAGGTTCACTTCAACTTGTCTTAAACTGAAAAATGACCTAAGTGTTTTTCCCGAGAGCTAGTGCACTCATCCTGGCGCCCAGGGACATAGTCTAAAGAGACATGTGTGTCCCTTCCTTTGCGGGTCAGACTATTGAAACAATGAACCCTAAGAAATTGGAATTTCCCCAGGAATTTTACACTGTGAGGAGGAAAAGGCTGGAGCCCTGGTGCCAGACAGACAGGAAGCTTGTCTACAGGAAGAAATTTCACACGGTTCTAACAGCCCATTTGCCAGTCTACCTTGCAGGAAAGACTGGAGCCCAGACTTTTATTTTATTTTATCCACGGGTAAATGATGAATGGAACCACACCTTGGCTGAGAAGGTTTAGCGATTCATACCTCTGACCTTCTGTAGAGACCTACACTTCATCCAGGACCCCAAAGATGGACTTGTGTAGGCATCATTAGGCCTTTTGCTTCCTCTTCCTAATGTGCACACATTGAGTGAATCTTCTATTCCTCCTCCTTAACTAGTACTTTGTCTGTCTAATTAGCCTACTGAGAGTGGGTGGATGTGCCTGGCTTGTTATGGTTGCCAAGACCCAGGCTCTCACTCCAACAGCTCTGGTAACACTAGCAGCAGGGCCCACATAATTTAGAGTCTCTGATATGGAGCCCAGTATGCCTTGGATTTTGAATGGCAACAGAATGAGAAAGAGTTGGAATATTTCTGTTTCAGAGAGTCAGCAACAGGATTTGGGAACCACATAAAGATGTAATAGAGTAGTATTATAAAAGACTTGATAAAACTTAGTTTTATAAGGAAACTTTAAAAAAGCAAGAAAACTCATTTAAAAGACTATTAACCTAGGCCAGCCAGCATATACAAAGCCTTGGGATTAATCCCCAGCACAAGCAAGAAAGAGAGGGGTAGGGAGTGGAGAAGGAAAGAAAATAGATATCAGATTAGAGTGGTAGGAAAGAAGGCCAAAGACTGGTATAGGCTTGGAAGGTGAATACAAGTAAGCATTCGAGGGCAGCACCAACCTCATAGTAAAATTTCAACCTACTCAAGATCCTACCCCAAAACATAAAGTAGGCCTGCAAAGCATTTAGTTGATAATCTTTAGCAACTCCAGAAAGTTGCTAAATACATTACATACATGTCAGTGCTATGCATTTTTGTATCTTGGCTGGGAATGATTAGTTGAAGATTTAAATCTTCCTTGCTTGGCAGGGAGAACTACTCCTAAATCAAGTAACGGTCACCGTCTTCCCCCACTCCTGGTTTCTTGACCCAGGTTCTGTAGATCATTCTATGTATGCTTTTGACCCATTCCTCCTCCACAGAGACATTGGCATACCAGAAATAACATTTTACTGTGTTTATTAGTTCCTTCGCTCGCAGCTATGATCAAATATCCAGCAAGAAGCAGCTCAGGGAAAGAGGCTTATTTTGGCCCAGTTCCAGAGGATACAGTCCACTGTAGCAGGAAGGCATGGGGGCGGGTATGGGAGACAATGCTCATATAGAGTCCATAGTCAGAAAGTGGAGCGACCGATGCTGGTACTCAGGTCACCTTCTCTTCATTCAGGCCAGCAACCCAGCCCATGAAAGGGTGTCACCCAAAGTTAGGGTGAGACTTCTCACCTCAATCTAGAAAACCCCTAATAGACGTGTCCAGAGGTTTAGTTGAGTATAAAGCCTGTCAAGTTCATAGTCAGCATTCATCACCATAACTAGAGCTTTGTGTTTCTAAGGGTTTATTCCTCATCTTGAAATATTTGGAGTCAAGAAGTTGAACCTGTCATCTCATAGTGCATCGAAACCAAAATTTGCACATTCGCTCTCTAAAAAAATTGCCCTCTGGGGTGCGTCCACCCACTGAGACGGTGGGACAGATCTAATGGGAGATCACCAAGGCCAGTTGGAATGGGACTGATGGAGCATGTGATCAAACTGGAATCTCTGAATGTGGCTGATGGTGGAGGCTGACTGAGAAGCCAAGGACAATAGAATTGGGTTTTGATTCTACTGCATGGACGGGCTTTGTGGGAGCCTTGACGGTTTGGATGCTCACCTTCGTGGACCTGGGGGGAGCGGGGAGGACCTTGGGCTTCCCATAGGGTAGGGAACCCTAACTGCTCTTTGGCCTGGAGCAGGAGGGGTGAGTGAAGGGAGGGGAGGGAAGTAGGAGGAGGGGAGGAGGTGGAAATTTTTAATAAAAAAATTACCCTCTGAGGCAAATGGGGAGAAGGTATATTCAGCATTAAATTATAATATATACTAATAAAAAAGACAAAAGAACAAAGTCAGTCTGAGCATTGCAGGGTATGTTCTAATCTTGGCTATCCTATGTTACATCTTTGTTTCTTTTGATATTAAGCAAAAAAGCTGTGTGTGCGCGCGCATGTGCGTGTATGTTTCACACTGATAAAAATAATAAAAATACATTGAACAACTTCTTTTATCCATGTAAGCAAAAGATAACTGTGACTTACAACCCAGACCATATAGGCCAGCAAGATGACTCAGTGGATTAAGGCACTTGCTGCCAATCCTGCCAGGCTGTTTGATTCCTGGAACCCATATGGGAGAAAGAAAGAACTGGCAAGTTGTCCTCTGACCTCCACATGGCATGTATGTGTGCACACATACATATAAGTTAAGTAAATAAATGTAATTTTAATTTTAAGGAAAGTACTAAGCACCAGGTCCTATGGTGTAATGGTTAATGCTCTGCACTCTGAATCCAGCAATCCGAGCTCGTATCTCAGTGAAACCTGTTCCTTGAGGAAGAGACCAGGTCAGTCATCCTCATCAACTCAGACCATGAAAGCCCATATCAACGGGTTGCCCATGCAGGCTTCAGCATTGGCGAGGGCATGTTTTACTTTCACTAAGGCATGGGAACAAGCATTGTAAAATGACTTTTCAAGTACGTTCTGTGAATTCTGAACAATTGGGCTCCAGTATGTTGAGGAGGACATGGAAAAATGACTAAAAATGTGTGACAGGTTTTGCTTTTCATTAGTGAAGAAGGGATGAACCCAGTGTAGTGGGTTCCAGTACAGAAGTCACAAATGCCTATCCATATGACCACCGAATCTGCTACCTTTGTCATCATTCAGCAATGGATTTTACTGTGGGGTTTTCATACACTGAAGGGATGTGCTCCCCTCTCTGGTGGCCCCAGGACTACCTTTGTCTCAGTCTGATTCCACAAGATGCCTGTGTGGGTGAGCCTAAATGGAAGAGAAAACTGGTTAGGTTCTGTCGTGGGTGTACTTTTGCAAATGTGGTATTTCAGCAGCCTGGAGAATTACCAAGGCAGAGGAGCTGATTCTGCAGGCAAGTTTAATTACTTTTAAACAACAAGCCATTCCAAATCTCAGATGAGGCTTTTCTTGACTTTTTGGGGGGCTTTAAACAGGTTGCTTTCACTTGGAAATCCTCATGGGAGGGAAAGAACCAGAACTGATTGGGAGTTTTTGAAAATAGAGAGGTACGATCAGGTTTTTAAAAATATTCACAACAGTAGCTTTGAAATTACCAAGCATTACCTTTGTGCTGGTTGAACTAGCTCGCTTTCTGTCTGAATTCCTAGAGCGACTCTGCGCATGTTCTGGTAATGTGTCTATACAACTCTATGAATAGCCACACCAGTGGTCCTCAACCGGGGGTGATTTTACCAACACGACTACCAGGAGACACGATGTTGAGGAGAACGCATTTTTTTTTGTTGTCACAACTGGAAGAAAGAGCTCCTGGTATCAAGTGGGTAAAGGATGTTAACCATCCTACCATACTCAGACAGCAAAGAATCCATGGTGACACTCACGCCCTTGGGGACATAAGCATTCTTCATATAGGAACATATAAACTAGCAATGATCAGTTTAGACAACAACAAGTCTAGGGAAGAGGCGATAGCTTAGTAGGTAAAGCTTTGCCAGGGTGGGGCTCTTATCCGGGATCAGGAGAAAGCACAGAAAAAGTCAAACGCAGTGGGACACGCCTGGATTCCCACAACGGAAGGGTTGGTAAAGACAGACAGATCTTGGAAACTTGCTGTACAGCTAGTTTAGCCTACTTGGCACCGTTCCAGGCAAACGAGAGGCCCTTTCTCAAGCAAAAGGTGGAAAGCACCTGGGGAATGACATCTAAGGTTGCCCTCTGAGCGCCACATGCACCTGCACACACATGTGTATAAGTACCCCCCCACATACAAATGCACCCACGTGAACATGCACACACATGTTCAAAATGCACACACACACATACACACAAAGTCTCTGAGAACTCAAGTACCATTGCGTTTTAGATGCTCATCTAATCATAAATACTCAAGGAGAATTATATTCTTTCTGGTTTTTGGAAGTCTTTAAATAATATCTCAAGCAAGCATTTATTTGCAATTCTCTTAGCTACTTTAGTCAAAGATCACTTTGGAATCCAGCCATGTTGTACCTAGCCAGGGGAGAATTGGGGCAATAGATTAGAATCCGGTAGCTTTTTCCGTGAGTGGTCTCAGGGGTGGGGGCAGAGCTAGGAACTCGATTTCCTGGCCAGGACTAGACAGGACCACTCAAATCACAGTGACCTGCTTTAGAGGCTAGAGTCAGCAGTGTCACCCAGACCTGTAAGGGACATGGCAGTTGATTTTGGATGCCTTCTCCTCCTAATGCTTATTTTTATCTGACAGTTAAATAAGACGTCGGGACGTAGGGAAAAGAAGTCTGAAGGAAGCTGAATCTAAAAGCTTTTATTTCTTAAGTCACTTCAAAGAGGGGGTGCTGAGAAGCATATCCTACTGCAGAAACTCTAACCCTAGCCCTGTCCTACAAGAAAAGATGTTTCAACCCTTGTTCATGAACAGAAACAGGGTTCATTCTGCCAGTGTAAGCAATACAGCTACTGACAGGCAAATCTGTCACCCAACCCAGATTCACTAGAGGAAATGGAAGACTTGACCAGAGCCACACTTGGGAGCTTTAGTGTTATACAGTTCATGTCATAAGATCCCTGAGGCCTAAGTAAGTACCTTCTTTGAGTTACTTCATAAGGAAAGTGCTGCCCCAAGGAGAATCCTGCTGTTTGTGTTACCTTTGTTGGGAGACATGAACAAATATCTATTCATCCAACATGAGCACTGAATACAGATGAAAGCAAGGATTCCACAAGTGCTATGATGAACCGGATGTCTGTTGGACTTATAGGAAAGCAGGTGTCTTAGTTAGGGTTCCTAGTGCTGTGAAGAGGCACCATGACCACAATAACTCCTCTAAAGGAAAACATTTAATTGGGTGGCTTACAGTCTCAGAGCTTCAGTCCATTATCATCATGGCAGGACATGGTGGCATGCAGGCACACATGGTGCTGGAGAAGGAGCTGAGAGTCCTACATAGTGATCTCCAGGCAACAGGAAGTGAACTGGGGCATTGGGTGTGGCTTGAGCATATATGAGACCTCAAAGTCCACCTCCACAGAGGCACAGTTCCTCCAACTGAGTCATACCTATTGCAACAAACCTACACCTCCCTGTGAGTGCCACTCCCTATGACATTATGGGGGCCAATTACATTCAAACCACCACAGTAGGCAAAGGAGTTATTACTAGTCATAGGAAGGTTGGAGTCTCCAAAACACCTGAATCACTGCAAAGCCCCATCCCACCATGGATGTTGGCTCCATGGAAACTCCATCATGGAGTCCCATTTTCGGTTACCCTTCCACCTCCTATATACTCTAGCATCTACCAAGATTCCTTACAGCTGGGAAGGCAGGAGAAATTGATAGATACCGTCTCAGGTGGAATCCTGTGACTCTTTCCCACCTTCTGCTAGGGAGTCTCAATAGTCCATTGCTATCATCGTAGCTCTAGCTATCACTGTATTACTCTACTCAGTTTCCATGGATACTAGCCAAGGTTATCTCTTCTCCTAGACTGTGACAGGAGGATCCTATCAGGCTGAGAGGAAAAAAAGTCATCCTAAACTATGTGCAGACACGCGCTGGATCACCAGCTGCATAGAATCCCCTGTAATCAGGAATTAAAAAGGTGATCTGGGCAGGCAGATCTCATTCCAAGGGAAAGAATTAGAGATCCAGCTGGTGGTAGAATCTAGTGTCCTACTCTGGGAATTCTCATAACATAGCTGTTGGAGTTTGCTATGAGATACTCGACTACAAGGAATCACAGAAATTTTGAACACGTTCAAACCTATAATCCCAGACCTTGGGATCCTGAGGTGGGAAGATTACCACCAGTTCAAGGACAACATGGTAGCACAATGCGTTCCAAGCCAGCTTGAGCTACAGGGTCTCAAGAGAAGAAATAAACAAATAGACAAAAAAAAATCACAGCAGCACCCAAGACATTTATAGGAAGATTATGTGCATGTGGTTGGTTTTTGTTTGTTTACATTGCTGGTATTGTTTCGTATTTGTTCTATCTCTCTCTCCCTAAGGCAAACTTAGAAAACTTCAACCTTCTTTAAAAAAACTACTTGTAGGAAAGTACAGAAAGACAAAATTAAGAAAAGTCTCCTACGCGCTATATATTCTTGTATGTTGTGGAGAATATTGTCAAAACTATTAGAGCAAGAAGAGAAAGTTAGGCCATCTGTGGGTGTTATAAACTCCTTATTATAAAGATAATTTGTCTGTTTCTGTTTCACAATATATTAGATCATCAATTAGCATTTTGTTGCCAGTAGATATTTATTAGGAACTTAATGGAAATCTAGCATTTGAGAACATGTCATGCATATTTATGCCAACCAAGTAAATATGAAATGAAAATTGTTTCTGTGACCTTTTGAAATGCCAGGATTTGTCACCCCTTATGAAATCTAAATATTCGTTGCCCTGGTGTTAAATTGTCTTCATCATTGAAAGCAGGCATGCAGTTGAAGAGACAAAATCCAGAGCTATGAGGAAGGTAAACAAGCTTAGATTCTAAACCTCACCAAACTTCATATGACAAAGATGCATTTTCTTAGGGCAGAGACATCCAAATTGCATCCCAAGAGAGCATCCTTCGTGATACCTTACCTGCCGCTCTTTGCCTTCTCTCCTCAGCATCTAAGAAAGTCCAAGGCAAATCAAATGCATCTACAACTCAATTGGGTTGTGGGAGGGTATATGTGGCTCAGATGGTAGACCACTCGTCTAGCATGCGCAAAGCCCAGAGGAGCAGGACTTAGTAACTCACGTTTGTAATCCACAGGAGGGGGGAGGGAGACAAGAAGATAAGGAGTCCAAGGTCATATAGAGAATTCTAGGTTGCCCAGGGCTACCTGAGAAAAGCAAAATAAAACAGTTACTTACACATCATTCTCACTGGGCCACCCTGGTCCCAGCCGGCATTCTCTAGCTTCATTCGGCTGTAGGGCATTTTCTTCCGAGTGATTGATGTGGGATCCTACTGTGGGTGGGACTACCCCTTAGCTGGTGGGTCTGACTTCTATAAGAAATCAAACTGAGCCAGCTATAGGGAATAACCAGTAAGCAGCATCCCTCTATGGCCTCTGCATCAGCTCTTGCCTCCAAGTGCCTGCCCTGACTTCCTTTCATAGGAATCACACTTACCCACTGAACCGTCTACCAACCTCTACAATTTCATAATTCTAATAATACATTTGATTTAACGTGGTATAATCAAAACATTGTCATTTGGATAAGTTAATCAATAGTAGAATGATTAATGAGATAATTGCTGTCATTCTAGTTTCACGTCTTCAAAAATCCCACGTGTTTTTTACTTTGACAGAACATCTCAATTTTAAAACATTTTCAAGTGTTCAGGGGCCTCATGAGGCTAATATCAGGCTATGGTCTTATACATGGACACAGACTTTCCCTTTCAATGTCTCAGTGGCCCACATTTCATGCTACTATTTATTCAAGAAAAGCAAATTTTTGAGTGTCTGCCATCTTAGGATCTCATCTAGGTAGGGTCTAGCATATAATTAAACTGGGCAAGTTTCCCTTTCTGTCCAGAATTTATAGCCTAGGCAAGGGATGTAAACCACTGGTCAAAAGGCAGGAGGGAACCGTCTGAGACAGGAAAATCGGAAGGTTGTGCTGTGGAGGGGGTGAGCCTCACTGAGACGGGGACATCTGAGCATCTGGGGAAAAGAAGAAAGCAGGGTAGAGGCCATCTGGAGGAATAGAACGCCACACAGACAGGACAGTGGGTACCAGGCGATCCTCTGGAGTGAGCATTTCAAGAGAACCATGGTGAATGAGGTGCAGGACAGCATAGAAAGCAAGAAAATGGAGGCATCAAGGGGGCCAGTGTGATGGCTTAGTGGGGCTTTGGTTTCTCCCTGAATGAGAGCGAGAGGATTTTACTTGGAAGTCTAAAGAGATCTACGGTTTTGTACCAGCGCCTTCTGGTTGAGCCATATGGCTGCAAACCCACCCCCACCTCCTTCTCCCTGTGTCTTGCATTCCCTCTGCAGGCTGCACGCAGATGTACAACACTCGGACCCACTGCCGAAAGGCCGCTACCACGTCTTCCAAGGTGGCCCTTGCACATCGCCTGTTCAACAATTTCTTCAGTCTCGCAGCTGTGTCGGAGAGGGACCATCCGTTCAGCTGTCAGGGAAATCGCCACATGAAAGGAAACAACAGTTTCTGAACATTGTCTTCCTCAAGGCGGATGCCCTGCAGAAATCAGACACCCCTCCTTCATCGGGCATCTCATTTGTTCGGCATAAAAAAGATTGCTTTTAGGAAAATGAAGCCATCCTTTTCATAAGCCTAACTTCTGAGCCCTGGAGGTCAGGGGCACGCCCCCTAGATCCCTGCTGCTCAGAGGAGCTGGGAAGCAGCAGCACAGGCTGTGAGCATCTGATGAACACAGTACCTGGGCCGCAGCCTTCTCTTGTTGAGTGACTCCCAATTGCTTTCAACAGGCTCTTCCAGGAAATGGAGCGCTGATTTGAGTAGGAAGGCCCACTCTAGACCTTTTAGCCCAGAATCCTCTCTGAATTGTTCAGATGACTCTCTGAAATGTTTTTTGATGACTAAAAATGGTAGTAGTAAGTGTGTCTCATTGTTCATGATTGTGGGAGTTGACTGAATTCCACCAGGTGCTCCTTCTGCTGCCTTTGGGACCGCCTTGAGCCTTCTGTCTCCTGGAGGGGCCTGTGGCTAGAATTGGCAAGATGTCTTATACACCTGTCTGAGAGTGCTTGGGGATAAATGCATCCCAAGTTTCACCCCCTGGAAGCTAGAAACATCTAGAACCTTGGATAGACTAGAGCACCCAAGGTAGCCCCCTTGTACAGTCAGCCAGGTGGAACACTGAGTTCTTTCAGAAGCGCCCAACCTTTTGACATGGTGATCCAACCTTGTCATCTACAAAGTCCCGCTCATGAACCACACCACCAAATTACAAGAGAAATTGCAGCATTGGGGAGTTTGTCTCTATGGTAGAGCACTTGCTTTGCAAACCAAAAGCCCTAGGTTCCTGTCCTCGGTAGCAGGAATGAAAAACAACAACAAAAGAGACCCTCCAAAACCATCAGACGTCATAGAGATAAGTACCGCTAAGCGATGAGGACAGCCTAGGTGTCCAACAACAAAGCAATGCAAAAAGATGTGCTGTGTACACAACGGACTGCTTTCCAGGCACAAAAACTGAAGTTATGCCACTTACGGGATCATGGATACAGTGGGAGATAATCATGTTAAGTGAATTAAAGTCATCTCAGAGAGACCAATATCTATTGATTCTCTCATTTGTGGTTCCCAGATTTTACATAGATAGACCAAACCATGTCGGGGTCTGAGGGGATAATTAGAAGAGTCTAGGTAGGGGACCAAGAAGAGTAATCGAGGGAGGGGTGAGACTAGGAAAGGGAAGGGTTATGGGAGAATATGCTTTAACATACGATATAAGCATTTACAAAATCTATAAGAAAACTGTACGCTTGAAGTATGTACATATCAACTATGCCTTAATAAAGCTATTTTTCTATAAAATAAAACTTGCCCCCCAATCTCCTGTTTTAAGTAAGTGTATGGTTGTGTGCCATGACAAATTCTTAGCTGTCTGGGGTATATGCAGCCCAGAACATGCCTGATAGACTATGGGATTAGTCCCTGACGGTATGGTGACCTTGTTCTAAGGGGCTTTTCTGTTAAATCCACCTATCAGACACAGGGGTCTCTAAAATGAAGGGTCTCTTGGTATGGGCAGATGCTAGCCAAAGGTAAAAAGATTGGGGCTGAAGAGATGGTTCAGTTGGTAAGCTTCTTGCCACACTAAATCCTAGGTAGCTATAGAACATGGGAAGCAGGAAATGGCCTGGGAATAGGAGATTGTCCACAGAGAGAAGTGCTTGCTGCTACATGGCTGGTTGGTTCTAAAAGCAGAGCATGATGTGGCTTTGATGGCTTATCTTCAGTGTACAGGGGAGGGATGTGGGCTTTTTTTTCCTCTTTCTTTATTGATTTAGCTTGAAGCCGTCAGTTAAAATAGACTCATCCTATCTGCTTCCTCCCTCCACTTTCTGGTCTGTAACTTAATTTAGGGCATTGCAGAATTCTCTTATCATTTCTAAGGGATGAAGTAGCACCATTTTTTTTTTTACAGAAAGGAAATAAGTTTATTTCAACCACCGCCAGGAAGAGAATAACAGCCATGACCATAGCAAGAGAGTGAACCCCCACCTGGAAGCTGCACGTTTGGGGCACAGCCTGGGAAATTTGCCCAGTGGCATTCTGCAAGCAAGTCACAAAGCTGAACTCAATTTAAGGTGAGTAGGCAGACTCTGTTTCTTCTTGCAACCATCTTTAATCCAGCCCAAAAAGAAAACAAGGGGCGCTTACTAAAGCAGTTACCATGTCAGCCATAGTAGCTAATTTCATCAATTCTAAAAAATACAACTTTACTGCTCCTTTCTATTTTAAAGAGGTCAGATATTCATAGTAAGTTATTAAGTCAGTAGAGAGAAGTCACATACACACATCTCTCTATCTTCCCCCAATGATAGGCCATACAAAATTTTGGTAAATTATCAAAACCAGAAAACTGACATTGATTGGTTGTGTCTGTATAATTTTAGATTATTTGACAATGATCATGGGTTTTATTCCCAGAACTTGGAAGGCAGTGGCAGGTTGATCTCTGTGACTTTGAGGCCAACCTGGTCTACATTGTGAGTTCCAGGCCAACCAGGACTACATGGTGAAACCCTTTCTCAAAAAATAATAATTAATAATAATAATTAATAAAACAATAAAAATAATAATAAAAGACTATTTCTGCATTGTTAATTTTACAGGCATATTTATTTCCTCTGATAGAAGACTGTATACTATCATCAAGTACATCTAATAATTAGAATTTTTCCCTTTGTGAAGTATAAAATAACGGTGTGTCCTGTGATGTCTACATATTTTATATGTCTGTTTTCAGTCAGGGATTAAACTTCCTAGGCAAGTGCCCTACCACTGAAGTACATACCTAGGTCCCTTACAATGACATGTTGCATTAGCACACTAATCAGATAAAGAAACTGGAGCCTAGCTGGCCATAGTGGGACACGCCTTTAATCCTAGCACTAAATAGGCAGAAGCAAGTGGATCTCTATTGTTCAAGACCAGCCTGGACTACGTCGTGAGTTCTAGGAGAATTGTGGTGGTTTGAATAGAAATGGCCCTCATAGCCCTATAGGGATTGGCATTATTAGGAGGTGTGACCGTGTTGGAGTAGGTGTGATCTTTTGGAGGAAGTGTGCCACTAATCAGCAGGCTTTGAGGTTTCAGATGCTCACATCCGGCCCAGGATGACAGTCTCTTCTTGCTGCCCAAGGATCCAGATGTAGAACGCTCAGTTACCTCTCCAGCACCATGTCTGCCTACATGCCTCTTAGCTTCCTGCCATGACAACAACGGTCTAAACCTCTGAATTGTAAGCCAGCCCAAAATAAATGTTTTCCTTTATAGGGGTTACTGTGCTCATGGTGTCTCTTCACAGCAATAGGAACCATAACTAAGACAACATCCAAGCTACATGAGACCTTAAAAGAAATAAAAGAACAAAAAATGGAGTATTGGGTAATTAAGAAGCCTACCTAGGATTACAGTGCTACTGAGCCTTACTAATGAAAACTCAGCAACAGAATTCAAAGCCAGCCATTCAAATCCAAAGCCAACATGCTTAGCCTATACTGTCCTGGAGACCAACTGCAGCCTACACCACGCTACTTACAAGCTAGCAACCCGCCACTTTTCTCTTGTTACTGTAGGAGCCAGCCATGATAAGCTAAGTATGGGCAGGTCAACCCAAAGGAAGTTCTTTGCTTCCAACCATTATCACCAGCCAGAGTAGGACTCAGCCATCAATAAATTTAATAGAGACCTGAGTCTCAGTAGTTTACCCTGAAGCAATACCTGGTTGCCGGAAGAACCACAAACTGAGATTACCTTGCGTGCACCACCCAAAAAACGGACCATCCAAAGGAAATGCCTAATGTTCCAACCACTGTAGATAGGACCTCATACCAGCACACACTCTCCAGGACATCCCTAGACAAATGTCAGCCAATCAGGGGACCTAAACCTCAGAAACCCCTCACCCCTACCTTTACTACTATAAAAACCCAATTCTAACTGAGCTTGGGGCTCTCCAGTTATTCCAATACGTAGGACATGCGGAGAGATCGAGTTTGCAAACTTGCATAAAATAAAGGTTCTTTGCTTTTACATACGGGACTGGATCTCCTTGTTGGCTTTTGGGGAACTTTGCTGATTTGGGCATAACAGTTACTATGACAAAATATAAAAGCCATGCAAGGAAATAAGGGCTTGTTTTGGCTTACAGTTTGAGGGTATCTTTCATATGGCAGAGCAGGCATAATGGTAGGGTGTGAGGCTTCTGAACAGACTGCATCCACAGTCAGGAAGCAGAGGAAAATGAATGATGGTCCCCAGCTCACTTTTTTTGCATTCTATCCAGGGCCCTATTTGATGGAAATGTGCCGCCAGTGTTGGTGTATGTCTTCCTTCCTGTTAATTCAACCTAGAAATCCCTTCACAGACTTGCCCAGAGGTTTGTGTCCTGTATAAGTCTATATCCTCTCAAGTTGATCATTATGATCAACCACGCCACTTTTCAAATTTTAAAATCCTAGGAAATAGAGAGTTCACAGAAGCAACAAGCTCGCAAACTAATTGTAAACGTGAAACTTGTAGTTATGCACTCGGTCGCTGAATATCAGGCTAGCAGACTTTCTGCTTGCCAATGCAATGAAACTGCTTTCTTCAGTGGAAGACATTCGGCTCTGCATTTAATCAACCCTCTGCAAAGAGTAAATACAGAAAAAATGGAATGAAGAAGATGGGAAGGAGGTGATTCAATTGCTTTACATATATAATTAATGCAAATTCTCGAGAGAGGCCACCTATGGACTGAAAAAGTACTTTAAATGGAAGGTCATTTCAATAATTTTTTTTAAAAATGTTACTCATTTTTGAACTATTAAAATTTTTAGATTAAGAAGTAAAAGAGAGCAAGAAAGACAAGGGTTGATGGTATAACACTTGTCTAGCATATACAAAGTCCTGGCTTCTGCCCTCAGCACATCATGTAAAACAGGCATGATGATGTAAGTCTGTAATTCCAGCACTTGGGAGGTAGAGGCAGGGGAATCAGAAGTTCAAGGTCATCCTTGGTTGCATGGTAAATTCAACAACAGCTTGGGCTACTGAGATCCTATCTCAGAAAAAAAAGGGAATGAGAGAGGAAGGGAAGGAGGGGAGGGAGGAGAAGAGGGGGGGGGGGAGAGAGAAAGCGAGGGATGGAGAGAGAGAAGAGAGGGAGGGAGGAGAGAGATGAAGGGGAGAAGAGAGAGAGGAAGGAGAGGAGAGGAAAGGAAGGGAGAGAAAGGCAGGAAGAGGAAGGAAGGAAGAAATGGTTTATTCATTGGTAGGTTGGAGCCAAATAGGATACTTAACACATAGATGATTACCAGGAAAAGAAGAAATGTGTATAACAGTGGTTGAAGGAGATAGAAAAAGAATTATAATTTGCAAGTCTCAACTTTGATCCCTTTGAAATGTTGACCTCTAACTGGAAGCTAGCAGTCAAAATCCACTTCACAGCATTTAAGAAAGTGCCATTGGATGCCAGGCAGCTTGCATTCTAAATTCAGTGCAAAAGAAAGACCTAACTGGTTTTAAATGTGCTCACTCTTCCTCCCAGCATGCACACTTCCTTTGATTGATGGGGCTGTCTTGTGATTCAAGACATGTAGCAAAATTCAGATCAGTTTGAGTCTATTCATGGAGTAAAGGGAGGTGAACTGAAGTAAATGGTTGTTTGTTGGTCTAGTTCCCACTAAGCATTTATTCGATATTGCATCTTATCTGAGCTGGTTAAAGCAAGCCAACATGCTTAAAGCAAGATGGATGGATGTATCTTAACTACTTAGAAAAATATAAAAGGGCCAAATACGCAGAATTTGCTCCAAATCAGTGCCTAATTTGCAGACTTTGGAATAAAGATGGCGGTTGAGAGCAATAGAACAGCATTTTCATCTACAATACCCCTGTAAACTCCGGGGGAAACATCCCCATTTAACAGATGAGGAAAACAGGTTATGTAATTTATCCAAGGCCACGCACATCTAATCAAAGGGAAATCGGGTTTTAAAAAGTTGTCTTGTCAGGTATGGTGGTTTATGCCTTAAAACCCAGCACTCAGGAGGCAGAGGCAGGCAGATCTCTGAGTTCAAGGCCAGCCTGGTCTACAGAGTGGCTTCCAGGATAGTCAGAGTTACACAGTGTGACCCTGTCTTGAAAACAACAACAACAACACCAAGTTATATTGTGTGTGATGTCCTGCACAGTTGTTTCTTTTTCTGTGTGTGTGTTTGTATACATGTGAAGGTGCACATATGTCTACAGGTGTCTATGTATGTATGTGCATGTGCATATAGAGGCCAGAAGACAACCTCAAAACTTATTCGCCAAATGCTGTCTACCATTTTCTTTTCTTTTCTTTCTTTCTTTCTTTTTTTTTGAGACAGAATCTCTCACTGGCATAGAGTTGGCCAAGTGGGCTAGACCAGGGATCTGCCTGTCTCTGCCTCCCCAGCACTGAGATTATTAAAAATAAGCATCACCATGCTTGGCTACATTTTACATTGGTTCTGGAAATCCAGCTTAGCTAGTAACTGAGCCATCACCACAGCCCTGCTTCGAAATATGTAAATATAAACATCAAAACATATCTGGACCAAAGGGTTTTGAGTAAGGAACTGGGTGGCCTCTGAAACAGATCAGTGGATCAGAGAAAGAGGGGAGATGGCGGGGATAGAAGACCAGGAAGAGTGGAGGGAGGGGAAACTTCAGTCAGGATGTATTTTAGGAGACAAGAATAAATAAATTAATTAAAAATAAAGAAAAATATTGATGAGGTATATGTTTACAAGAAAAATATTCCCATTTTGATTTTTAATGCTTTAGACCATGTAATAATAGGGTTAATTTTCTATTATAGGTTCAGACAACTGGCATTTCCACAAAACTTGCCTAGTTGGCACTAACTGCACAAAAGCAGCGCCCACCCATACAGGATTAAATAATGTTCTACTTTATGAAAGGCAATGCAGTTTCTGTAGTGCCTATTATTAAGTTCCCCAACAGGCTCTGGGGTAGCATCCTATAATCAACCGCATTAGCTTTTATGCAGTGAAACACATGGAGATTTCCTCTAAATGAGAACAGAGACTATAAGAAGCTCTGGGACAACTGAAGTCAAATTTTGCTAGCAAATCACTAATGAAAGGAGCTTTTTTTTCCCCTGGCTTTTCAAAGCATTTAGGTCATGAAATTGCGCGTGAGGAATTATGAAAGCATATATTTCATATTTCTTCGCTTTGCAAAAATAGGATGCTGAGTGATCTCGAGCGCTGGCAGACACAAGCTCTTTTCAACAAGGCTGCTTCTCTAACCAGAGTTAAACGAGATACATATTCCCTTCTTCAATAGATAGATAAATAGATAGATAGACAGACAGACAAATAGACAGACACAAAGACAGACTGATAGTTGAGGGAGAGACAGGTCATACACTGGACTTCCCTTCTATGAGACTACCTTTTCCCCTTCCAGTGAGTACATCTTCTCTTTGTACTAACCTCTGCGAGATCAGTGGATGGACTGCCCGCAAGCTGCTCTTTTTCTTTGTGAAGTCCCCTCTATTAAAGGCAGTTTATATCTAAACCTCCTGGGGCCACGGGGGTGTGGTGTGTGTGTGTGTGTGTGTGTGTGTGTGTGTGTGTGTGTGTGTGCGTGTGTGTTACTTCTGCACAAGTCCATGGAACCACTCCAAGGAAGGAACTATAAAGTCCACTGAATCTATGTGTGATGAGTGTGATGATGTGGTGGTTTGAAATTAAATGGCCCCATAGGCCCACAGAGAGTGGCACTATTAGGCTATATGGCTTTGTTGGAGTAGGTGTGGCTTTGTTGAAGATGTGTCACTGGGGACAGGCTTTGAGGTCTCAGAAGCTCCAGCCAGGCCTAGTGGCTCACATTTCTTCCTACTGCCTGTGGATTCAGATGTGGAACTCTCAGGTCCTTCTCCAGCACCATGTCTGCCTGCATGCTGCCGCGCTTTTCTCCATGATGATAATGGACAAAAACCTCTGAAACTGCGAGCAAGCCCCAACTAAATATTTTCCTTTATAAGAGTTACCATGGTCATAGTGTCTAGTCATAACAATAAAACCCTAAGAAAGATGACTGCACTCAAGGTGTCCCAGTGGTCCCTATTGCCTGGTATCGCATTTAGTATAGTCCTACTATAGTCCTCTCCGCTATTATAACAGTGGAGTCCCCATGACCAAAAAAACACAAAGGAAACTATGATACATTACTTCTGAAAGAAATCGGGTTGTAAGGGAGCCTCCTTTCCTGCCTCTTCAAGTAGCAATGTCATAAGAACATTCACGCATTCAGGCAGCTCTCCAGACAGTACACATGATGAAGAACCAAGACTCCTGCAAGTGAGCGGCCATCTTAGAATCTGGTTCTCCAGAGCCAGGATAGCCCTCAGATGACTGTAGCCCCGGCTGATGTGTTGACTGCAACTTCAGAAGAGAGCCAGAACTACTCAACTAAAGTGCTCTTCAATTACCAGCCCATGGAAACCACCGAGCAGAAATGTCTGTTTTCCTAAGCCAGAGCTGGGAGAGTGCCCTGTGGTACAACAATAGATAAAATCCGGTCCCACCCATTCACAGATAAGGAATGTATTCGTTATCTTTCTTCTTGTTGTGATAAAGTACCTGGCTAGAGCAACTTTTAGGAGGCAGGGTTTCTTTTGGCTTACAGTTTGAAGGCACAGTTCCTGGAGCTGGAGAAGTCACGGCAACAGGAGCATTAGGGCAGCTGGTCACATTGTGTCTACAGTCAGGAAGAGAAGGGAGATGGAAGCTGCTGCTAAGTTCTCTCTCTCCTTTTTCTTCCGTCTAGGACCTCAACCTATGGAACGATGCCACCCATGTTTAGAGTGAGTTTTCCAATGGTAAGCCAAAGTTACATGTTAAGTTTTAATTATTATACCTAAGAGGTCCGTGAAAAAAAAAATGCCTCTGATCCACCAGACCCTTGCCCAAGGACAGACAGTTCCTGAAATGCTGGAGACTCTTGTGTACGGAAGGTAACACAAGCCACGTGTTTTCATTCCCCTAAATGAGTTTGAGTGACCTGTCTGCACCAGCTGTGCTTGATCACAGAAGGGCAGGAGATTCACAGACCGGAAATACATCAGGATGTACACGTGCTCCTAATTAAATATAGGTTGGTGGTGTGTCAGGATGTGTACTTGCCCCTGAATGGAACGGATGGGAAATACTTAAGTCACTCTAAACCATTATTTGGGGCCATTTTCTGGAAACCCAGAGATGGACCTGGTCATAGCCCATCCACCTGGGCTAGTATTTAATCAAAGCTTGCTTCCAGTTTGGCTTTAAATAGTGATCTTGTTCTCTATTGTTGGGGTTAATAACCACCTTAGTTTCTCTGATCTAGAAACTCCCTAACAGATAAGACAGGTAGTTTGTCTCTTAGATGATTCTAGATCCTCTCTAGTAGACACTCAATATTAATCATTACCAGGAGACTTAGAAACACAAGGACCCCTGATGCCCTGGAACTCAGAGGGCCAGCCCAGTTCATTCTGCTTATGTGGAGTGGGCAATGGGCCTGTAAGCATCTTACTATCTTGGCAGCAGTTTCCTGGAATTTAGTGTTTTCTCATAGAGATGCTTAGAAGCCCTTGGAAAATATAACTTCAAAAAACATTTAGCACAGATGTCCTGCTTCTGGAAGGAATGTGTCCACTTACTAAGCTTTCCCCATAATAATCCTCTCTGGGTATTTGTCCAGAGAAGGTTGTTTGTCTCTGCAAGAGCAAAATTTCCTGCACCATGTTTATTAACCAGAAAACACAAGAGAGTGTGGAGCCCTTTTCCTCTCCTGCTAGAGAAAAGCCTGCTCTCAAGAGCATCTGCATTCCCTCAGCTGTGTTCCACTGCAGTGCTGACTGCAGTCTGGTCTGGGAGGTTGCACCCGGATGGCACGGGACACCAAAGCAGACGCTGACCCCTGCCTCCTTTATGTGCTGAATGGTTCCGTCCCCTGCTAACGAGGAGTGTCTGTTCTCACCAGCTGCAGTTTACATACAGGATGTGTTTCCTGTCTGAAGCCCCCATCTGACTCCTCAAATCATCATATGCCATATGCTTATGTATTTTAGGTACAGATGGAGACATTACTCATGTAATTCATCACATGGGAAGATCCACAGGCTAGTTACTTTATTTCAGCTGAAGCATTAATTTCTACCTTTGCTCCTGAGAGGAAAAAAAATCCAAAAAACAGGGCCAGCAAGATGGCTCAGTAGTCAGGTAAAGCTGCACAAACTAGAGAACCTGAGTTTGGTCCCTGGGTCCCAAACCATTGGTTCTGAGAGTTGTCCTACAACCTCTATGCATGTACTGTGACACATGCTATTGCATGTGTATACACAGATAAAGACAAAGACAGAGACAGAGAACTAGATTGTACAAATCTTTAATCTCAGCACTCAGGAGGCCAAGGCAGATGGATCTCTATGAGTTCTAGGACAGTTAGGACTGCAAAGAAAGACCTTGTCTAAAAATTAAAAAAAATCAATCAATCAATTAAGTTAATTTTTTAAATCTTTGAAAAAAACCTGAAACTCGGTGAGATCTGTTGGCAAACTATCTGCCTCCACTGGAGTCTTCTTTGTAATGATAAGATGAAATATAGCATATCAATATTCAATAAAGCACACAAACAGCGTAGATTATTGCAAGAAGGTCTCATTTTTTTTTACCCCTACAACTCTTTGGCCTGCCATTCTTTTTTGGTTCATTTGTTTTTAATTGTGTGTGTGTGTGTGTGTGTGTGTGTGTGTGTGTGTGTGTGTGTGCATGTGTACATGTGTGTAGGGATGTACACATGAACACAGTATCAGTACCCACAAAGGTGAGAGGAGAGTATCAGATCCCCCAGAACTAGGGGATGGCTATAGATGATTGTGAGCTGCTTGGCTTGGGTGCTGAGAACCGAACTGGGGTCTTCTGCAACAGCAATGGCTCTTAACCCCTAAGCCATTTCTTGGGTGACCCTGCAGCTTTCCTTAAACCATGTCTATTGTTTTGTGTCTGGAATCTGGGGTGACATTTTAAGTTGTTTGGCTGATGATGTATCAAAACTGAGTATGTGTCAGTTCCGAGCATTGGTTCAAAAGGACTTAGAGCTTCCAACCCCTCTTCTGGAACCTTGAGGCCACCATGTGAGTATGGCCAGGCTAGCCAATGAGCGGCAGACAGGCAGCGAATCAGCAGAGGCAAGAACTTTCCATACACATGACCACAAATGTGTTCATAACACAACAACAAAAAAAGCTTTACCAGGGCTGAAGAGATAATTCAGTGGTTAAGAGCACTAACTGTTCTTCCAGGGGACCCGGGTTCAATTCCCATCTACATGGTGGCTCACAAAAGTGTCTGTAACTACAGTTCCAGGGAACCCAACACCCTTAAACAGGCATACATGCGGGCAAAACACAACTGTACATAAAATAAAAAGTTGGCTTTTAACGCCACTGAGTTTAGGGATGACCTGTTATGTGGTCCTACAGCTGCAATAAACAACTGATATTCATAGGTCAGTATGTTTTTCTTCCTGTGTTAAGTTTATGTATTAAGTTTTTCTTCCTGTATTAAGTCTATGGTTCAGATGTAATTTAAGGATGTTCAGAAGTTTGTGTATCAGCGTCCTGATCTCCATTCTTCCTCTGTCACTCAGCACTCGGACTTCTTTTCCCACTGAGTCTGGGTCCTCCAGTAATCGTTAGAAAGTAAATATGATAGGAAGAAGATACTCTGGCCCGTACTGAAGTGATCGAGCCATTTCTTGCAAATATCCAACCGGATAAAGAATGATCCATTTAGTATCCACCACAGAATGTCGTGGAACTATATGTTCTCTGGCTGTCTGATAGGCTTTTGTTTGGTTAAAAGGAGGGGTAAGTCAAGGATGGTGGCCCAAACCTTTAATCTCAGCACTGGGGAGGCAGAAGAAGGTCTCTATAATTTCAAGGTCATTTAGGAATAGACATAACTAGTTCCAGGACAGCCAGGGTTATACAGTAAGATGCTGTCTCACAAAAAAAAAAAAAAAAAAAAAAAAAAAAAAAAAAAACAGAGGACAGCAGCCAGAAGATCCATGTTGTAAGACATCATGGGATGTGTCCCCAACGACTCTGCCATCTTTGGTTTCATTGCTCTTTAAACTTAGTAATGTTTCTTAAGTCAAAAGAAATGTTTGCTTCCTGGTTCATTTTCTCTTGGATGTTTGTAAAAATAGGATCTTCCCTTCCTCAGTGAGCCCAGGCTCTCGGCCTGCCATTGGTTTGACATTTTAATTGTCCCTGTAAATACTGGCCCCCATTTCAGGATGGAAGCTACTTCAGGGTCTGATTTGCACTTTTGCCTTGATTTCAGATGAATGTGGAGCAGTTTGATAACTGTCTGGTCCAAAGTAAACTCTACTCCCCCAATTTCTAACATTCACTTCCCTCTACCGAAGGAGCAATGCATCTCCTTATCTGTTCAAAGTTACAACTGGTTACCTGTGGTGTCTACTAGCATACCAAAGAGCACACTGTCGTCCAGGTTCTCTCAACAGAGTAAATAGAGTTACAGAGTCTATGCTGGCATGCTGGCTCTTCTCTCCCACCCCAAACTTCTCCTATATAACCCTGCCATTTGGGCCATAGTTCATTCTCATTCTCTCTCTTTGTGTCTCTGTCTCTGTCTCTCTCTCTCTCTCTCTGTCTGTCTCTCTCTCTCTTCCTCTACAACTCTCCCCACCTCTCTCTCACTCCTCTCATGACTCATCTGCTGGTTATGCTTAGTCTACTTTCTCTCCCTGCTCTACACTCTTCCAGATGCCTCTGGCTGTGCTTTACCTCATATCTACAATAAAAACCTTCCCTTCACCTATACCTTGGAGTGATCATGCCCTCACTTTCTACAATAACATTTTCTCAAGATTGAAAATTATTCAAATATTCATATTTACTCTCTAATTTGGCACATAAAATACCCTAGATGGTTCCTTAGACTTTATTAAGATGAGCTAGAAATCTGAAACTAAGAAGCCAGAGCTTGTAGAAATGTCCATGGGTTAAAGCAAGCAAGGAGAAAAACACTCAGGCTCTACCCCAAAGACAAACCAAAAATTGGCTCTGTGCTTTCTAACGTCTCAGTCAATGTTTGATTCATTTTCGAAAAAAAAAAAATGACAGTAATCCTGAGGTGGTAAGTTTGACCCGGAATAGAGAGCTGAAAAATCACTCCTGGACAGGTCTTCCCACAGGGCACATCTTCATTGCACCTAAAATACACGTGATTGCTGTGTGATGGGGTTGTTCTTTACAAAACCCGTGGTCAAAGGCTAACAAAGGTGGCTCTGGTTGTACCTCCTACCAAAGGTTGCTTTTCAGAGAGGCTACAACAATATGATCCCATGTCCATCTCCCCTGTGGTGAACCAGAAATAAAATGATGAGTATCCGGAAATGAGTAGACAGCTCATTCTCAAAGTAAATGTCCATTAATATTTTTCTCAAATCTGGACTGATGGCTTACACATTTGGGACAAGCATTTGAGAGGCTAAGGGCAAGAGAATCACCATAGGTTCAAGGTTAGACTTAGGCTAGTGAGTTCCAGGACAGCTTGGGCTACAGAGTGGAACCATGTATCAATAAAATAAAATAAATCAAACAAACAAAAGAATCAATCACCCAAATATGAGACTAAGGATGGAGCTCAGTTGATAGAGTGTTTGCCTGGCTTACAGAAGACCCTGAATTCTATCCCCAGAGCCACATAACTCGGTTGTGGTAGTGTATGCCTATAATTCCAGCAATAGGAAGGTCAGAGGCAGAAGTATCAGAAGTTCAAGGCCATCCTTGGCTATGCAGCAAGTATGAGACCAACATGGGATACATGAGACACTGTCTCAAAAATATGTGTATGTGCCTATGTGTATGTGTATGTCTGTATCTGTGTTTGTTGGTATATGTATGTACACCAAAGTATTCCCTTTTTTGTAATGCTTCATACTGGAAATGACAGGTAGATAGTTCTGAAAGGGTTAATTAAAAGAAAATTCACCTCATTTGCAATGTGAGACTTTCAGGTTTCTGAAAAAGTGTTGTGGACTAGTCCTTTACACTGCATGAAGATGCACCACTGTGATTGGTTGAATAAAAAGCTAAATGGCCAATAGCTAGGCAGGAGGTACAGCAGGGACTTCTGGACAGAGAGAGCTCCGGGTAGAAGAAAGGCAGGGACACCAGTGGAGGCAGAGGGCACAGACACGCAGGAGGAGGAGAAAAAGCCACCAGTCACATGGCAACACATAGATGACTAGAAATGGGTTCATTTAAGTTATAAGAGGTAATGGGGGCAAGCCTAAGCTATAGGCCAAGCTTTTGTAATTAATAAAAAGTCTCTATTTAGTTTTTTGTGTATGAGCTGGTGGCCCAAAGAAAAGTCTGTCTACAAAAAAGGCTATTGGAACAGCGAGCTACAGCATTTACATTGCCCATGTCCTGTGAGGACTGAATCTAGTAAAATATAGATGGGCCTTGTGACGTCTTAAAGGGATGGAGAAAGCTACCTGTGGCTCTTTCCTGCCTGGATGCTGACAACTCATTTCCATTGTGTTGGGTCTAGAAGAACTTTTTCATGAAGATCCTAGGAGCCTATATTAGGACAAGCTGAAGAATAAAAGGAAAAATATTAGGGAAAATGTTACCTGGTTGACGCAGAGGTAAGTGTTACTCAGTGGATGTCTCAAGTGCCGTACATCCAGAGTCCTATGTGTGGCATTTGTATGTTGCTCTGTGGGAACCAAGAATTCTAGAGCCCAAGGACATGAAAAAGCATCCTGGAAACAGACTTACCATTGAATATTGTTTCCATTCCAAGATGAAGAGCTTCCAAGGGATCCCTTACTCATGATTTTAGGGCTGGGAAGGAGATTAGCCAGCACCTTTGGAGTTTAGACTTGAATGTGTTGTGGCCTTTCCTACAAAAGAGCTAACTCTTAGAAACAGATCTATGAATATTCCAGATGTGCCCCCAGAGACCAAATGACCCAATTAAATGCAAAGTGATGCCTCTGATCAATACACCGAATCTTCTAGTTTTCTGCAACATCTACAGAATCCAACTGCAAATTACACTTGCAATTGGACTTGCTTTAGCCAGGACAACAGGTGTCTCCCCATTTCTAGTGCCTGGAATTTCTTTCACCTAAAATTAATGTTCACAAAATTAAATGCCATGGCGTCATAAAACCCTTCCAAATCATTGATGAAATGTGAGAATTGTATTCTTAAGGCATTCAACAATGTGGGAAATGGGCTAGCCAAATTCAGGTATAGATTCTCGCCGAGAGTTCTTGCTATATGCCCAGTCCTATATTTTATCACATGAGAGGGATGTCTATAAAGTGAATTTGCTAATCCTTATCCTGGATGAGGCTTTCTAGAAAGCAGCTGAAACTAATGGTTCTTGGGCTTGTCATCTTTGTATTGGGCCAGGGGTTGTTTGTAAGATAAACCTGTGAAGGAAAATAGGACTGGGAGAAAGCACAGATGCTGTTGTGGGAAAATCCCAGAGGCTGGATGTCTCATCCTCATCTTTTCCCTCTCCATCTTCCCCATCTCTCTCCAAAATCCCACAGGAACTCTAGAATGGAAACAGTATGGTAGAGCCTTACCTGATCAATCTTCAGGCAAAGAGGTTGTGGTAAGCGCCCACCATCTTTCCCTGGCCCCAAGCCACCATATGTATCCATCGAACAGAAGACCTTGAAACAGCTCAGCTAAGGCAGCTTCGGTTGCTCGGGAGCATCCCTAGGAAGCAAGTTTGACATATGAACTCTCAACAGCAACATGGAAAGCAGACCAAATGAAGGATCTCAGGAGTAGCCAGCAAGACACAAACAGCAGCCACTAAGTGTGCCTGTCCTGAACTCCAATGAACACCAAAGTCTTTAGGAGAACTTATTAAACAGATCGTTTCACCTCATCTCCAGAATTCTGAATCACTTAGTCTGGAATTGATGGAGGACTCTCGTTGGTTAATAAAGAAACTGCTTTGTATTTTTGATGGGGCAGGATTTAGATAAGTGGACTAGACAGAACAGAATGCTGGGAAGAAGGGAAGTTAGGCAGACGCTTCAGGCAGTCGCCATAGGCAGTCACCATGCCTCTCCTCTCTGGGTCAGTTACCATGAAGCCAGCTACCAGGTCAGACATGCTGAATCTTTCCTGGTAAGCTACCACCTTGTGGTACTACACAGATTATTAGAAATTGGTTAAGCAAGATGTGAGAGTTAGTCAATAAGAGGCTGAAACTAATGGGCCAGGCAGTGTTTAGAAGAATACAGTTTCCATGTAATTATTTCGGGTTTTAAGCTAGCTGTGCGGGAGCAAGGCAGGACGAAAAGCAGGCCTGCTCATACCATCACTACATGGGATGAGGTACTCATGTCCTACTTGGTGATTTTGATGATGATGGTCCCAGTCATGGTTGGCTCATCAAAAACATAAGTAGACTTACAGTATCGTTAGGCCATTGGCTCTACTAAGGATCATCTTCTCTTCACTCTAGCCAACCCCCAACTCCCAAAGGTAAATGCCAGTAAAGAATGAAATGACCATAGCATTTTATTCTAGAGACAATCCCTCAGCAGTTCAGTGACTGGATGGAAAATTTGCTGAATAGGGAGTTAGGAAGCCCAGGCTCTCCCATAAATGGCTTTGTGGTCATTGGCAAGTAGCCTCAAAGTGCCATACTTCCATTTATTCCGATATGATGAGCGTCCTTAAAAGTCACTTACAATCTTGAGATGGCCCACTAGGAGGCCTTCCCATGTTTAGCTCTAATACCCAAAGTAAATCTTAGACTAGGAAGTTTAGCAAATGACAAACTCTAGGTGTGTGTGTGTATGTATGTGCACGCGCATGCTCACACAAGGAAAATGCCATGTATTTTCATCCTTACTCTTCGCCTAGTCCTTAGAAGTGGAGTCTGTCACTGACCCTGAAGGTCACCAGTTTGGCTAGGCTGGCTGGCCAGTGAGTTTTCAGGATGTGCCTGTCTCTGCCCCCAAATGTCAGTGTTACAGGCATGTGTGCCATGACCAGCTTTCTTTACACGGGCACTGGGAATGTGAACTCAGGTCCTCATGCTCAGATGGCAAACACTCTTACCTGTCTCTCCAGCTTCAGGCTCTAGTTTCTTAATCTTCTGAATATAGTATGATCAGGAAATTCTTCAGTACTTCCATCCGGTTCTCTGTAGTGTTTTACACTACATGCAGATGATCCTGAATCTAGAGGCCAGGTTCTTCTTTTCTGCACTATATTTTGATCATATTTTCCCTCTCCCACTCCACCTCCCTACGTACCCAGCTTCATGTGCCCCTCCCCCCACAAAAGAAAACAAAAAAATCAAGCAAAAAAAACCAAGCCAATAAGATAAAAAACACAAATAAAAACAAAACAAAACAGAAAGCATACACCAAAAAAAATGGAGTTTGCTTTGTGTGGACCAACACTTGACATGAGACCTGCCCTAAGGGGAAAAGTTTCATGAAGGCATCTCATTTAATGCTGAGTGTTCCAAAGTCTCTCACTCTCTGCATATTGTCCATTTGTAGGTTTCTGTGTTGAGTATCATCTACTGCAAGACACTTCCCTGATGTGAACTGAGTGAGGCACAGATCTATGCCCATATCACTATATCATTAGGAATAATTGTATTGCTATGTTCTTTTAGTAGAATAATAATAATGGCTTTTCCACCAGGCCCATGACCTATCTAGTCTCATGTTCTTAGCCACTTTAGCAGTATCAGGTATGGGTTTGTTCCATCTCTGCAGTGGGCCTTAAATCTAATGTAAAAGCGGTTGCTTACTCCCACAACATTTGTGCAACTGTTCAATCAGTGTACCACGCAGGCAGGTCATTGTTGCAGGTGGCAAGGTTTGTAGCTAGGTGACATTGATGGTTACCTTTCTCCTATGGCAGCTTGAAGAGTACCTTCTAGCACTGTCAACACTACTCAGTAGGGGTAAAGCTTTTAGTTGGGTACCAGCTCAGCTTTTCCTTGTTTGATGGCATAAGTGTTGTCTTTAGCACTAAGGTCTTAGCATCAGGTTACTGAGAGCAACCAGCAGCCTTGGCAATAATGGCCTATGATGTTTAGGGAGGGTTCATGGGACCCCGTTGACCATCATCAACTCAGCAAAGATGGAGTCATTCCTGGCCCTGAGGTTTAACTTGAGGTCAGATTCTTCCTCCCAAGCAAGAATCAGGGAAGAGCAGTGATTCCGGAAAGCGTTCACCGTGTTACAAGAGAAAAGGCAAAGAATTGCTGCTCTCTCACTGGAAACTCGGTCGCTTGATTCGATCACAGCGCCTGGAATACTGTGAAGTGGGATCATTAATCACCGAACTGACTCCGAGAGCCAGAGAGATCACAAAGTCAGGGACATTCCCCATGAGTGTCAGGGTTTGATTTTAATCCTCTGGGATGCCACACGGAAATTTGAAATGATTTCTTCTAAGTACTACGGTTATTATCTGAATGCATACTGGGGAATCCTTAATGAGTTAGCTCAAGAGCACAATGGGCCATATCACATAAATGGAGGCACGCCTGCTTAAAAATTAATAAGCTGGGTAATTCAGAAAGAGCACTACAGTGCAGACCTCAAAGGCCCACAGGAAGCAGAAGCTGCCACACATCCAATCCCTTTCATCTTCCATGGTAAAGGAAAATCACAAAACGTATGTGAAAGGCATACTTTATCTTTATTCAGTCACTCAGGGGGAACTCAAGTCTTGTAGGAAGGTAGGGAATGCTAGGGACACTTTGGGGAAGTGGCACTGGAGAGCACAGACAAGGTAAGGTGGGAAGGTGTTGCTCTCGTAGATGAGCACATCAATAAGACCCTGGATGCGGAGGGCCTTAAGCAGAGCCCCAAGGGCAGTCAGAGTGACTAATGGGGGAACAGGAAAACAAGAAAAGACATAAGAATGTGGGTAAGATATGTGATGTGTTTTTAACTGGCTGCTACCCTCGGCAGTTAAGAGAATCATCAATTTTAAGATATCCATATTTTGCTGGTTGACTAAGCAGACAATGCTAATGATCTCGGTGTAGAGTGGGAAGCAAAGAAAAGAAGCAAGGATTGACTCCAATAAGTTTGGGCTGCGTTCGCTGGAAGAATGAAGCTGCCTTTTGTTGAGATGTGGAGAACTGAAAAGCACAGAGCAACCCAAATGGCCATTAGGAAGCAAAGTGCTGCTTAGTGTTCAAATTGGAGGTTGGAGAGGTGGCTCAATGGCTGGGAGCACTTTCTCTCATGCGTGAGGATCCCAGCACCCATGTATCAAGCTGTGCATCCCACAGGTTGGCAACCCAAGCGCTTAGAGAAACAGAGATAAGAGGACCCCTGGAGTTCACTAGATGCCAGTCTAGACAAAAAAAAAAGTGAACCAAGTTTGCAGAGAGACTCTGAATCAATGAAATAAGGTATAGAATGATAGAGGACACCCAAGAATCTCCTTTAGCCTCTGAGTATGCGCATACATAGGAATGCATATCCATGTACACACATGCATATATACCACACTCACACACATGGATGCTGGAAAACAAAAAATTAATGTGAAATGGTACAGACACTGTGAAAAGTGGTTTGGGAGTTCTTTGGAAAGTTAAATATAGAATCACTGTGTATGGTTTGAATGAGAAGGTTCCCTATAGGCTCACATATCTGAATACTTCGTCTCCAGTTTGTGGTGCTATTTGGGGAGGCTTGGGAGCTGTGGCATTGTTAGAGGAACTATGTCACTGGAGGATGGCTTTGAGAGTTTAAAAACCCATACCATTTCCCAGTTGCTTTCTCTGCTTTGAACTTCTGGTTCAAGATTTAAGCACTCGGTTTTGTGCCCCAGCCATGTTGCCATGACTTCCTACCATGATATATTCTTATTCGTCAGGAACCATAAACATGAAAAAGCCTCTGTAAGTTATCTTCATCATGTTTTATTACAGCAGTAAAGAAATAAGACACACTATAGCCCATAGAACCAATCTTAAGCATCTGTTGTGGTTTGAATATGAAATGTCCCTGATAGACTCATGTGTTTGAACACTTGGTCCCCAGTTAGTGCTGTCATTTGGGAAGGCTGTAAAATCTATAGGCGGTGGAGCCTTGCTAGAGGAAGTGGGACACTGGTGTGGGCCTCGAAATTTCATAGCCTGGCCCTATTTCCTGTTCTCTCCCTCTCTGCTTCCTGTCTGCTGGACCAGCCTCACAATCCTGCTGCCATGCCTTTCCCATCACAATGGACTATCTCCCTTTCCGAACTACAAGCAAATTCTTCCCTAAGTTGCCTTTGTCAGAGTATATTTTTTTATCCCAGCCACAGAAAACAAATGAATACAGTATGTATCCCAGAGAATGGAAAAATAAAGCTTCATTGTACAACGTTGTTTCTATCAGAGCTCTTTACAATGTGCAAACCGAAAACAATCCAAACGCCCATTGATAGAGGAGTGGATAAACACATGTGGTGTATATATACACACACCAGAATAGCATTCAGCCATTAAGAAGAACAAAATACTAACACATACCACAACATGATGAACCTTGAAAACTTTATGCAAAATGAATGAAACCAGACCACAGGCATCACATATGATTCTGTTTGTGTGAAATGCCTAGAATAGGTAAAATCACAGAGGCAAAAGGGAGAATGAGTAAGCAGGGAAGTGGGGGAAGGAACATGAATTGATTTTTAATAGGCACAGAGGTTTCCCTGGGGGTAATAAAAATATTACAACTAGAGTTTATGATTTTGTAACATTTGAAGATAATAAACACCACTCAACTATTGACTTTAAAATTGTTAATTTTATATTATACACATTTCATTGCAAATCTTAAAAAGAAACTAAAAAGTAGAAAGAATCAGTGAAAAGAGAAGTTTTGAAAGACATAAATCGGAGAAAGAAGCTGCCACATTAGCCAGGAGCCATTTTGAGCTGGGGACATCTCTGCTACAGATTCTAAACCAACCGAACCATTTTCTTTATGCTGGAAGAGCCAACACTTTCGGAAAAAGCCAGTGTTAATAAATCTGGTCGTTTCCCTGATTTGCATCTATTGGAGATGTGTGCATACATATTTTTCCATTGCTTACAATGGTGAGCTTTGCAAACAGCTTGTAAGCAAGAGAAAACTGAACTACAGGCAAATGAAAGGCAGAACTAAGCACACTGTGCCTTTGAAAGCACAGACTGTACAGGGAGGGACGGGCTGCTATTTTCAGACTTGTGTGGGTGCAAGGATAACAGGCCTCTGGAAACAGCTGTTTAACAACAGAATGTGGGAAGTCTTTAGGGACACAGGCCCACCCTCCACAGTGAACCAAGGGCAAGTTCAAGAGTTGAAAAAGTCTGAGATGGGGATCAACGCGAGGGCTTGAATGAGCTGCACTATTTAGCAAGAATATACTCATTCTGTTTGAAAGAACAGCTCTTGAGCTGGAATTGCCTAGTCACAAGCAGACATGGTGTACTACCTCGAGAATACCCTCCAAGCTCCTTCTGCACGGAACCAACCTTCTCCATGCAAGACTAAAGCACCGGCCACTTCCAGAAAGAAACAGGCCCAGGTGAGACACATTGACCCCTGGGTAAACTTTTGCTTCAGGATCTAGCATTAAATGCAAAGACTTCATAGCTAAAGAATAATGAGAATAAGAAGAAAGCTTTAAAATTGTCCTGGCTACTGTTCTGCCAACTTGGCACAAGCTAGAGTCACTTGGAAAGAGGAAATCCCAACTGAGAAAAATGCCATGACCAGACTGGCCTGTGGGCAACCCATAGGGCATTATTTTTGACCGATGGTTGATACAGGTGGGCCCAGCACCCAGAAAGTTGTGCCACCCCTGCACATGTGGTCCTGGATGATAGGCAAGCAGGCTAAGCAAGCTGTAGAGAGCAAGCCAGCAAACAGCACTCTTCTGTGGCGTCTGTTTCAGGTTCTTACCTTATTTGTGTTCCTGCCCTGATTTTCTTGGATGACGGACTATGGTGTGGAAAATATAGACTGAAATCAACCATCTCCTCCCCAAGTTGATTTTCATCACGATGTTTTACCACAGCAATAAGAACCCTCACCAAGACAGAAATCAAGGCTTTGTATTTAACTATATTCTGGTCAACACTCAACCAGCGTTTATTCATTCTGACAGTGATTCAACAAATCTCTATTTGTTGCTTGCCATGCGATAGGCATCATTACCAGGGGGCAAAATGCATTGCCAAGTAAGGGAGATACCTCCGCTTTGGAGAACAAGTGATAAATAGAACAATATAGAAGACAACGATTGACCCAGCCAAGGGATGAATGGGAGAGGTCTCCTTTCTCAATCCCTATTTCCAGTTCTAAAGTTAAACCCCATCCATTACGAAATGCAGCATGACTAATCTCTAGTAACATAGGTCTACTATGTTGCCATTAGAACTCGTTTAATCGTATTTCCTAAGAGCAATGTTATGTAACGGTGATGGTTTGGACTGAGAAAGAATGTCCCCAGGGTCTCCACTTTGAGTCTTTTATGAACAGCTAGCTCCTCAAAGAAGAGCACACACAAATCTAAATGAGAAACAACTTACATTTAAGTTGACTGAGGAAAGTAGCAGCTTGTCCCCCAGAAACCTGGGAAGTCTGCAGAGAACTAACACAGCTGAAAGAAGTTCCCAAACGGCACAACGAAAATACATATTTGTAGAGTCAGATGGAGAAAATGCAGGGATTTCCCAGGAACTCTAGTCTCCAAAGCATTCCTCTAAAAACAGGTACTGCTTGTCTTGTGTCTGTAGAGCTAAAAGATTGTGCGTGCGGGGCATGCGTGTGTGTGTGTGTGTGTGTGTGTGTGTGTGTGTGTGTGTGTGTGTTCCTGTGGATGCATGTGGATCTGCATGAGGAGACCAGAGGGCATCGAGTATCTTCCACCTTCTTTTCTGAGACACAGTCTCTTATGGGCTAGGAACTCACCAGATAGACTAGGTGGGCTGGTCAGTGAACCCCAGGGAATCACCTAGCTCCATCTCTCCAGTACTGGGACATCAAACCAATGCCATCCCACCCAACTTCTTTTAAATGGATTCTGGAAATCGAACTTGGGTCCTCGTGCTTGCAAGGCAAGCACTTTACTGCCTGAATTATCTCTCTGACCCTACCCATTGTTTCTTTAGACAGGGTCTCATGCAGCGCAGGCTGAACCTAAACTTGACCTGTAGCTGAGAATGGTCTTGAACGTCTGATCTTCCTTCTTCTGCCTTCTCAGTGTTAGGATTCCAGGTGTGTACCACTCCCCTGGGGACTTATGCAGAGCTAGAGAGCTAACCCAGGGTTTCCTACAGTCCAGGCAAGTACTCCACCAACTGAAGGACACTTCCATCCCCAACCCCAACATCTAACAATATATTTTTCTCACTGAGTTTCCCCAATAGGAGCAATTAAGGTCTAGTCCTACCCAGGATCGCCTTGTTACATTGCTTTACGAAATACATAGGTAACAAGAGCTTAATTTAGGTTGGAGGACCAGCTGGAAAAAATCAGGACCACAATAAACCTTGATAGTCAGAACCCAGGTACCAGCAATACACAGATGACAGCTAGTCCCCAACCCCCAGTCCTCCGTGTGAGGTAGGATGTGTCGGTATCAATGTGATTGGGTTGGGAAGTTGTCACTAAGCAACCACAGAATGTGAGGCCTAAACCAACAGTAAATTCCACACGAAATGATAATTTAATGGAAAGATCACAACTTTGGGGATGATAAAATGGTACTTCCACCCCAAAATTATCCTGTCTTCTATTCATTTCTTTTAAATATCATGGTGATCCCTCCCCCAAAGTGTTCTCTGATTTATCAGCTTGAAGTTATGTTCCATCTCTTCAACAACTGGGAAATACATCCTTGTCTCAACATTGAATTACTGACTCTTTGGAATAGAACCACTGGAAACACAGCTGCCTTAAGGTCTCCATGGTCTAAAGCCAGTTGAGCAGCAATGGAATAGTTACTTGATGAACAGGTCATGGTGAACAGATTACCTTCTGAAATGTGAAGAACAGAACGGCAGTGGAGGGAAAGTGCTCCAACTAAAACTAATCTGTGTAGAAGAAAGTAAACAAGAGAGAGCTTCACGACAGTGTTAATTTGTACAAAGAGCCACAAATATGTATGGGTCATTTGACTTTCACTCGACATAGAGCATTTATGGTTCAGAATTTAGCGAGAGCAAAATGTGATTGCTGGTTGCTTTTTAAATCAGACACCAAACCAGAAATGCACATATACCTTCTTTACAAAGAGCACGGCCCATGGCATTGTGTAGGGTCATCTTGCTATCTTCATCATTCTTCTTCATCTTCTCTTCTTTCAACCTCCCCTGATTCACTCAGTTCTAAGGTCTAGATCCTAGGAAAGACTTGAACTTGCTGCATTTCTACTTTGCAACAAGTACCCCACTGTCTGCTGTGAGGGATTTCTGAGTAGGGTGTGGAGGTCAGAATAGGGAAACGCCTTAGAGAGTCTCCTGAGTAGAAACCTCTCCAGGGATACCAGACAGCCTGAGTTGATGAAGCTTATTGAAGCTGCCCAGCAAGGCAAGAATGATGGCTGGCTGTGTGCATGCTGTCTAGGTCAGTGATGTAGATTTGGTCACAGTTATCAAGAACCCCAGAAAAAAGCCATACCCATCCAGTTTCTCATGAGAACATGATTAGATACTCAGAAAAGCCTTCTTGGCGTTTCCTTGGCTGGAGGCACAAGGAAGATCAAAGACTGAATGGCTGTAGACATTGGTCTTCACCTGATCCCCAAAGGGATGATCTTGATCATTATAATCAGGTCTCAAAGAGACATGGATGGTCTTTGACAGATCTAAAATGAGGCATGTACATCAAATATTTAAGAGATAAATCTACTCCAGAAACACTAAGGCTCATACTGTGAAACAAAAATGGGTAAAACCGTCAGTTCCACACCAGCAGCAGCATCCTGAAATTATAAGGAAACACACCCTGTGTTTATAATTCTTCTTCAGGCCTGCTGCTAGCAGGAGCCTTCCAGTGAGGCAATTAACAGCTCCATGCTCCTATTCCCTCATCAACACTAGAATCATACCACCTACTTATCCCAAAGGAGTCATATTAGCTTGAGCCCATAAAGAAATCATTTTCAAACTATTCATTTATACTAATAAAGACTTCATAAAATCTGTCCTGGGAAAAATCCAAGGCTGCTTATGTAACCAGAGTCCAGAGCTTTTACAGCAAAGTCTGGGCCCCAGCAGCTCCCTGAAAGTTAGTCTCAGCCACCTGTCCCCCACCACACCAATTAAAGAGATGGGTAATTGCGGAAGGCAGAGAGAAAAGCATTCAGGGTAACCACACTGGGGAGAGGAACTAATATGGGGCTCCTGCCACTGCAAGTCCATCTTCAGGGTATTGGCATGACCTTTGACTTCATATTAAACATAAGTTAGAGTTGTGGGAGACCTGTATAATTCAGCCCTGATCAAGGTGAGGTCTGGCTGATCATTGTCTCAATTCTAGTTCCATGAGATTGTCCGCAGAAGACCTCATAGCTGTTTGAAGGGATCCATCTGGTTCCTTCAAGATGATCACTTCTGTTCCGGGGCCATGGATAATAGTCCTCATCTGGACAGATATCTGTCCTGTGAGGCCTTATACTTTCTGAAATTCAAGGTGACTCCGGGTTTAGAACAATGACTTGTCTTTGTACCTTCAGATAAAATGAACGGGACAGACAGACTCAAAATGAAGGTGGAGATGCCAGGTTTCCATCCTGTAGGCCCAAACATAGGGTCAATGCATTCCAGCAAAAGCAACTTCTAAGTCCCTGGCTCATGCAATTGTTCAAATAGGAAACTGCATTCTCCTGTATAGGGTCTCCTAGACATTAAATAACCCCATGGTATTTCCCCGTGATTTACCAACTGCTCTATTTTTAAGGTAAATAAAGTGTAATTTTCATACCAAACCTGAGCGGAAGATCTTTTTCTCCCAGTTAAAATAAATGCATTAAGGTTTACTAATGCAAGCCAATGAATGACAGAGCTGAGATTCACAACACAAAGGCTACCACCACCCCTATTTTAATGGAAAGGGGGTCTACAATCCTCTTTTCTGTGGACAGAGGATTTTGACTCATGAATGCACAGATAGGACATAAAATATTTTCAGAAATTCTGCCCCAAAGATACTGACCTAGATCATTAGGCAAGACCTCGTGGAGTAATTACCTTTCTTCAAGGTTACTAGTGCTGATGTCTGGGGAGCTGTGGAACTTTTAGAAAGTGGGGACTGACTAGAGAAAGTGGGTCCCTGGAGGGTAGGTCTGCTTCTGAATGAGTTCTCTGCTTCCTGATTTGTGAAATATGAGCAAGGTGCATTGTATATTCCTGCTACCACATTTTCCCTACCAGGATGGGCTGGCCCCTCTCAAATTGTGAGCCAAACTAAATCCGCCCATAAGCTTCTACAGCTATTTGGTCACAGTGGCAAGGATAGTAACTAATACGGCTGCCCACGAGAAATCAACACTCCTCGGAGCCTGCAGCTGCTCCTCCCAAAAATAAATCTTCCCAGAAGATATCCTAGCAAGTTTGTCTATCTATCTACAAGTGAAAAGAACAACCAAATATTGTTTCCTAATGGAAATGGGCATGGGGAAAAGGCGAATTCTGGGAGAAGAAGGAAAATGGCCTTGGTAGGGAGCATATTGAGAGTTCCTAGGCTTATTATGGCAAGTCAAAACATAAGCCACAAAGGCTTTCTCCTGGTTCATTTCATTTTCTCAAAAGACGTTCACTCCTTGGGAGTTGTCTAAGTATAGCTAACAAGCTATGAAAGAACAGGGAGAAAGTACTAGAAGTACTCAGACTCTGTACCTTCCTTGGGTACTTAGTGTAGGATAAACAACCCCTAATTACTGAACTTAGCCATAGCTCTGGACCGGAGGCACCATGGGGATAGATAACATTCAAGCAGCACTCAAACAGTATGGAAGTGGGGTTTTACATGCAAGATGTCATTTCAACATCTCTGTAATTTATAAGGAAAATTCCATTACTAGGGCCACTCAAAAGATACAGGAACCGGGCCCTGAGATCTCACAGCTTGTCGGTGACAGGGTTTGGGTTTGAGCTGTCTGATTGTCAGGTAGCTGCTGTAATCACTACATTGTGACTGCCACCCATTCCTCTACTTGCCCCAGTTGCTCTGACCTAACTATCATCGTTTAAGCTGAATACCTACAGACACCAAGGGGCAAAGAGCTCACGAGATCTGCTCACAGACTGCAGCTAAGGCATGCTAGAGCCAGGACTCTAGCACAACACCCGTGTTTCTGTCACTCCGGTGCTGCCAGAACCTCTTGGGACAAACAGCAAAAACCATCCTCTATTTATTGGAAAGTTGCTATTTTTCCAAACTGTCCCTCAAGTCACTGGGCAGGTAAGTTCCCTGTTTCTATTTGATACCTTAGCTGACCTATCCAAATTTTCTACCAAATTTTCCCTTTGAGGTGATCCGCACAATGACGTCAGTAACGACTTCATTGTACTGTTCCCTTAGCACACGGGCCTCCCTCCATGAAGATGCTGCAGACAACCAGGGGGAGGGAGAACTCTGCCACAAACAGGAAGCGCTGAATTCCCTTCTCCTCAGTCAGGAATCCCCACACTGCTGATAAGGCCAGTGGGCTCTGAAAAGTGGTTTAAGCTTGCCCACATTGCAATGATAGCCCCTCTGAGACTTGGAGCTTGGGCCCCATTATCTCCTCAGCAGCCCTTCCTACCAGAAAATGCCGGCCTCTGCCAAGTTCAAACACTGCCTGGCTCGCACTGGCTCTTCCCAGATAGTTTCTCCATAACAGATACAGTTCACTGAGATTACAAAGAGGCCAGGACATGTCCCGGTGGATAAAAGGTATGCCACTCTTCACTTGGATTTGGAGATGTTATAGCTCCAACATCTTCAAAACTCTCACATGTGGTGGTACACACACCTGTTAATTCTAGCAGTCGGGGAGACGGAGTCAAGACAAGGAGAATTTCAAGGTCATATTCAAATTACACTGTGAGTTTGAGGAGAATCTGGGATACACAATACCCTGTTTCAAAAAAAAAAAAAAAAAGGAATGCTCACTGGAAACAGAATGTGGATCCCTAATGCAGTAATGCCGATGGAGAAAGAGACAGAGATAGAGGAGAAATAAACTCAGAAATCATTGCACCTGTTGCAGGCTATTTGCATTAGCAGCCTGTCAATTACATATGACAACTTAAAGGGGAATGGCCAGAGACTTTGTGGCTTTGCGCTTATAAAAAAAAAAAAAAACGAAAGCTACTTCATGTGCTAAGATAGAGAGGCACAGCACTGATCCCACTGGGCAAACTCTCCCTCCAACTTACCGTCGCCTGACGAAATAGTCTATATGTTGGTGCTTAGGAAGTGATCCTCTAGTTGAGATAAGGAAGCAGTGTTGCCCAGAGACACTAAACGCAGCCCAATGTTGTAAATCATGTTGAAATGGGAGACAGCCCCTCTGCTTTGTTTCTGTACTGTCTGTCCCTGTGTGTGTGCTGCTGTCTCCAGGTTCAGTGCTTCTGACAGATTGCATGCCTCCAAAAGCTAAAAAAAAAAAAAAAAAAAAAAAAAAAAAAAAAAAAAAAAAAACCTATTTTCTGGTCCTTGACAAAGAATATTTGCCACTGGCCTCAGTGAAAGAGAATTCTGAACACACCAGAAGGTTCTTTATGGCCCTAAAAATGAAACGTATTCATCAAATGCTGGCACCGCAAAGCAAGAATAAGGCCAGGTAGAGCAATGTGCGAGGGATGCTCTAGTTCTCCATTTTCCATTCTGCGCTGACTGTCTCGGTGAGTGGAGCAAGCAGGCGTCTAACAGGTTTAGCTTGTCAACAAGTCCCCTGCCGATGTGTCGCTGAGCTGCTATTTCTGAAATCGTCTCACAAGAGTGACTAAGAACTACGTTTCTATGAACAGGAATAAAGAGCGAAGCAGCTTTTCCCAGGCAGAGGCAGCCCGGCTGTAATTCTGCAGACGGAGCTCACAGAGACTGATTCAGGCCTTCCTATTGACATCCAACCTCCCAGAATAGGAGGCATCAGAAGGGGGCCTGAGACTGCAGTACGGCTTTACTTTGGCTCTGTTTCTTCTTATTATTAAGTTTTCTGTTTATTTGACCTGACTTTCATGTAATTTTCTTTCATGTCCTTTGAACTCCCTTTATCTTCAGCCTGCTTCTTCCTTGAGGTCGCATAGAAGTTCTCTGGGATGTTTGCCCTCCTGCCAACACAAAGAAAGAGCCACAGAAATCCACCCAAAGGCTCAGCTGTGCCTGGTCTTTGGCACTTCAGAGACCGGTGGGTTACAGTAAGCAAAGTGGGATCTCTTTGAGACGTGGGCTTGACGAGATGGGTTGAAGAGGGGGGAGGGGCTGATTTCACCCTTCAACGCAGCTTCTCGTCAATTATGCAAAGTTCCAAGTTGGTTGACTAAGTGGAGCTGGCTCATTCCTATTACCCTGTTAGGCGTTTTAATGTCGCGTTTTTTCAGACTCTCTGTTTCCTTTTTTTTTTTTTTCAGGCACAGAGTATGATCATACTATTCTTGTTTCAGAAAGAGGAGTGCCATTCCCTTCTGTGGTCTTTGCATAGTGGTGGCAGTTGGTTGGCTGTGATAATTCCTTTTGCACATCCTTCCCTTGGGTCCCTGCACAGGGCCCTGCCAGCCTGGCCTTGTCCTCACTGCTCTGAGTGACTAGAGGATACAAAGATAGCAGCTCTCCTTCATATGTGGGACTCATAGGAAGCTGGCCTCGCTTTCCCTCCCAGACATCGTTTCACACACTGGCATGGCTTGTGCGTGCATTGCCAGTCTTCACGGAAGGATTAAAAATAGCAACACAGAGTAACTTCAATGGGGAGTCTACAGCAGACGGTTCTAATCCTTTGAGAAAGGCATTAAGAGTAAAGAAACAACCTTGCCCATAGTTCCTTGGGTATGTGAAATGTGGTCAGCCTGATAGTTACATGTATTTGCTCTGGCTCTAGGAATGCCTAGATCTAAATTTGTGCTCTGCCATTCCAGGGGTGCCTTGAACAATTGATCCTCTCTGCCTTAATTTCTCCATTTGAAATCAGGGACAATATGGTACTTTCCTAATAGGATGATTGCAAAGTACAAATGAGTACAGAATGCTGTGCCCAGGGTGTGACATATAGACTGCCCTTCATAGATGCTAGGACTGCTAGCCAAGATCCATGTCTCCATCAAGACAGAGCCTGTTCTCAGGGAGAAGACAAACTATATTTATTCTCATTCCAGGATCTAGATTTAACTGTATGTATGTATGTATGTATGTATGTATGTATGTATGTATGTGTGTGTGTATACGCACATATTTAGAAACATATATACATACAGTTATATACCATGAAGGACAATGACTTGAGGGGAGAAAAAGGACCATTGAGGAGGGGAGGGGTTGGGAAAGATGGTGAGTTTTGGGGGACAGGCTAAGTAAGATCAAAGTACAATCATATGCATTTACAGGCAGGTATATAAAAATTTTAAATTAAGAGTTACAGTCCAAACTACTCTGAAAATTTTGAAGACCATCAACGAGAGTAAAGAGGGTTGGAGATGGTTATCAACTTGCATTTACTTGCATACACCACACACACACACACACACACACACACACATACACACACACACACACACACACACATTTCCTAAGGACAAACAAGGATTTCCAGAAAAAGAGGACTCTCAGTTCCCTAGGGGACAACTGCCTCTGGCTTGGCTCTTCCACTCACAAGGGGAAAGGCATCCTATACTCCTGTAAAGGAAGTGAGCTGGGAATTTCTCAAGTACCAGTTTTCTTGCTAGCCCAGAATGGCTCCCTCAGTCAAGATATCTCTTTCCTTGTTCTCTGTCTCTGTTTTCCCCCCCATCTGGACCATCCCGTTCCCTCAAGTTCTCCTCCCCTTCCCCTTCTTCCCTCCTCTTTCCCTTCCACCCTCACTTCTCCCCCCATCCCCATGCTCCCAATTTTGTCAGACGATTTTGTCTATTTCCCTTTTCCAGGTGGATCTACATATGTTTTTCCTAGGGTTCACCTTGTTACTCAGCTTCTCTAGGGTGGTGGACTATAGGCTCGTTATCCTTTGCTTTACAGCTAGTTTCTGCTTATGAGTGAGTAAGTACCATGTTTCTCATTTGGGTTCCCTCACTCAGGATGGTTTTTCCTAGTTCTATCCATCTGCATGCAAATTTCAAGTTGTCATTGGTTTTTATCGCTGAGCAATACTCCACTGTGTAAATAGACCACATTTTCTTTATCCGTTCTTCAGTTGAGGAGCATCTAGGTCGTTTCCAGGTTCTGGCTATTATGAATAATGCTGCTATGGACATAGGAATCCACAAGGATGACCCCAATTAAGACCCTAAGCAATAGTGAAGAGGGTGCCTGAACTGGCCTTGCCCTGTAGTCAGACTGATGACTGTCTCAAATGTCATCATAGAACCTACATCCAGCAACTGATGGAGGCTGATGCAGAGAACAACAGCGGAGCATTGGGCTGAGCTCCCAAAGTCCAGTTGAAGAGAGGGAGGAGTTGAAAACACAAGCAAAGAGATCAAGCCCATGATGGTGATACTCACTGAAACAGCTTACCTGAGCTCTTGAGAGCTCCCCAACTCTGGCTTGACAGTGAGGGAACCAGCATAGGACCAAACTAGGCCCTCAGAATGTGTGTGGGTGACAGTTGTATGGCTGGGGCAGACTGTGGAGCCACCAGGATTTATCCCTACTGCTTTTTCTGGCTTTTTGGAACCCATTCTCTCTAGAGGGATACATTGCTCTGCCTAGATATAGTGGGGAGGGCCTTGGTCCTGCCTCAAAGTGATGTGCTAGACTTCGTTGACTCCCCATGGGAAGCCTTACCCTCCTGAGGAGTGGAGGGGTGGGATGGGAGGTGGGGGGAAGTGGAGGGAACAGACCTTTCTTGGGATCCGGCATACCTAGAAAACAGCTGAAAGTGGTAACAAATTGCCAGAGCCGTGCAGCTTTCATTTCTGTTTTTAGAAACCAAGAATACAAAGGCCTTACACAGCATTAGAATCTCATGTGCTTTTCTTACCTTGAACCAGAAAAAAGAATCGTTTAAAGCAGGACTCTTAACCCACTCACTCTCTAGTTTCTGCAGATGAAAGGAAAAGGTAAAGCTAGATCTTCTTCACCCTTTGTCTGGAGCCAAAAGGAAGGGTGGAGATTTCCATGATCCCCATTTAGCACATGATAGCCAGGCGCCTATAGTATGTAAGTGCTGGATACTAAGTAGAAATCAAAGAACTGGAAGTCTGCTCTTATATTGAAGATTATATTACAGACATAGAGGGAAATGCTGAAAGGGGCAGAGCGGGCAAGAGAGAGACAGGGTTTTGATCACCGCGTAGAACCACCTAAGGAGTAATTAATTGGTTATTCAGAGCAAAGTTTAAAATGCAGCTTTAGGGGTAGTAGGTGGAGAGATGGCTCAGCGGTTAAAAGAACCCTGGTTGCTCTTCTGGAGGACCCAAGTTCGATGCCCTGCATGTCCCTGGTGGCTCACAACCATCTGCCACTCTAGTCCCAAGGAATGTGCTGCCCTCTTCTGGCCTCTGCAGGCACTGCATGAACACGGTGCAGGCAAAACATCCATATGCATAAAAATAAGTAAATATTAAAAAATCACAGCCTTGGGAGATGAAGAAAGGACCAGGAGATGACTCTGTTGGGAAAGCACTTGCACACGAGGATCTAAATTCAGATCCCAAGAACCCCTGCAAAAAGCTGGGCATGGTGGTGCTTGGCTGTGACCACAGCAGTGACAAGACGACAGGCAAATCCTTGGCATGCACAGGCCGGCTAACATGGTCTGCTTAGTGAAGCTCTAGGGGAGTAAGGGATTTGATCTCAGACCAAAAGCATAGAGTGCATGAGGCATGTCTGAAGCTCTTTTCTGACCGCCAGATGTATACACATGCGCACGTAAGAGTTGAAGAGCGTTCTCCTGCATGTGAGCTATCCATTCCGAACGCGCTGTTCATCTTCCCTGCGGTTTCCAAAGCTCACTTAGTCTGTTATGGCGTGGCCTCTTCGGTGGCCTGCCTCCCCAGGGTGCAGTACCTGCTGGGATCTATAGTCCACACCTGCGTCCTCAACAAGTCACCTACGCTGCTTGACAATTGCACCCAGCAGCTGAACAAGTTTGGGGCAAGCGATTTGAGGGACAGCTATTGTTTTCAAGCAAGCAGTCTAAGGTTAGAGATGAAATAGATGGTCCTCTCATAGGCTGTGACAACCACCCTGGCATACTGTGTCGATGTTAGCAGATGATGTCATTCTAAAAAAAAAAAAAAAAAAGATAGAGAATAGTAGGCAGTTCCAGGGAAGAAAATGGCGACAGATGACAGTTCCCATATGCTGTCTCTCCAAACCAAAGGAAGAGTCCAGGGTGATTGATGGTAAATGCATGCCCTGCTCTGGCTGACAGCCCTCACCACTAAGCCTGTAGGCTCGAAGACAGAAAAGCCAAACTTCACCCTCCGCTCACTTCCCGGGGGATGAGTCACCCGAGCCATCTTCACGTTTCTCCCGGCAGAAAGCAGGAGACTTTCCAAACAAGGCTGTGGTTTTGCTGTTTCCTTGGCTCCCTTCACACATAGCCCAGGCATGACCACATGCAATGACAGGCAGGAACCTATTGCCTTATTTGGGAATGCTGTGGCCCTCTTTGTAGGGAGAGTGGGGGCAGAACGAAAGGCCACATCCAAACCACAAGAGCTGACAAAAATAAAGGGAATTCAATAAAGGAAGCAGACATTTTATCTAGAACAAATATAGAAAAATATCTGATCCAAGGATTAGATATTTCCATGCACACTGCTTTTTATATCTAGAATCTTCCATTTTTCTGTAATGATATCTCCCACTTGTCTTCTAGTGGTATTGCTGGCTCTCTGTGGTTAGCACTTCCTGCTGCTGGGCCACCTGTTCCTATGGGGGAAATTGATGCGGGTTTTATTCACCCATAATCCTCTGAACTGGTTCTTCTGAAGCGTCCCTCTGCCCAGCATGTACTGTGTGACATTCATTATGTCCTGCTGACAGCAAAGGCCCCTGTCAGTCCCAAACAAGTAGTGATGCTATGACCCAAGAGGGTAAGCTTGTGGAGGATCCGGGCATGATAGCTTCCTGCTGTCTTTGCCTTAGGTGAGCGAAATTGGAGCAGACTCCCCGCTGATCTCCACCACGCCGGTTAGGGCCCCCCACAGAGATGCCAGGCTTCTAATGCGGGATGAAACACATAAAGCCTTTGGGAAACAACCCACAAATCCTGTGCTCAGGTGTCCCTACCGGGTTCAAGGTTGCTCCCTCAACCCTTCTTTTTACTCTGGGTTTCTCCAAATTTAAGGTCGCCAAGTGCTGAGAAAGAGAAGGAAAGTGAAGCCAGGAGACTATGGAAGTCTTGGGTGTGTCGCCTCATTCTGGAATGTGCGTCCTTCGTCAGTTCCAGGAACCCAGAAAGAAAAAAATCCTTTCTCCGAGTGGCGGGCCTGGTAATTCACTGGTCGAGGGAAGAGCGCCCTCTGCTGTCATTTGAGATTTTCTGGTTTTGATTTCAAAGACAGCTGTCATACTTCACGTAAAACAGATTTAGGAAATATTGTCTCCAATAATAGGAAAGACACCCTGGGATTTTAGACCGTTTTAATCAGCCTGTGTTTTGCATTGTGTGAGAAAGACCCAAGGGATGGCATGGGAGTCACCAGAAGGCCATTTCATGCGACTGCTGAGAGAACCATGGGAGGAGAAGTCCTGGAAACTCTCCATGTCCAAAATACTGCCTAGAGATGGAGCCATTGTTCAGGAACAGGGCAATCTTTCGGTGGCACTGTGGTCTGCCCAGAACCTCCGTTTACTTCCCTGTCCTTTTCCCAGTATGATAATGTGAGCTTATCCTTGCATACTTCAATTTGTTTCCTTGCGAAAGAAACTATGCTTTCCACATTGGGAAGCTGAAAAGTCAAATGGCTTAACGTACGCTTTTTTGTGAAGATAAGAATTTAAAATGAACACACGTGACCCACTGTGATGAAAGATTGGTTATGTAACTCAGTGTGCTGCCTTAGGGATATGGCAGCTTGCTTGCTTACTTACTGCGGCAGAGAACAACTGATCCAGACCTTCATTTGCCTTAGAGCCAATCCAAAGGCAGTTTGCAGAGCCAATTTAAATCACAGTTACAATCCATGATTGACCGATGAAAATGGCCACAAATGCCATGAGTATTGATACCTTGGTCATTGCTCTTTCCCCGATTTTCACATTCAAAGGTAAGTTCTATATTAGAGGTCGCCCAGAAATTATGACCACCCTACAAGTTTCTTTCACTTGTCTGAGGACATACAATTACTTTATGCTTCACAAAAAGCCTTCCAGACGAGGGCAGAAAGATCCACAAAAATGAGAGGTAGCCTTGTCCCCACCGTTGTCTGCCAATGACACATGGTCCATGCTATATGGTACTTGCCACGTGGTCTCGTTTTAGCTGAGTTCATGCTTTCCCAAAGGACTCTATCTCCTCAGGTTAAACAATCAGATCGCAGCCTCAACCTCACCGCAGTTGAGTCCAGAAGGCTTTCCTTTAAAATCATCCTCCACCTGTCTGCTTCTTCTTAATGCCAGTGTGTGTCACACACAGCAGCATGGATGTAAGCATTATTCACCATACCTAACATAGAGCAGCATATATGTCAGAATTGTCAACCATGCCTAACACGCAGCAGCATGTATGTAAACATTGTTCACCATACCTAACACACAGCAGCATGCATGTGAGCATTGTTCATCATACCTAACACAGAGCAGCATGTATGTGAACATTGTTCACCATACCTAACACATAGCAGCATGTATGTGAGCATTGTTCATCATACCTAACACAGAGAAGCATGTATGTGAACATTGTTCACCATACCTAACACATAGCAGCATGTATGTGAGCACTGTTCACACCCAGTTACTATTAATAATGGTTAGGCCTTAAATACCGACATTACCTTCTCTCAAATCGATTCCAGCATGCACACCTCAAGTTTAAAACCATATATGATACTGGCCCTCGGAGTTACGTGAAGTTGTGGCATTCTGGCAGGGCCAATTACCTCAGCTAACCTTCCCCGCAACAGTGGAATGGCGACCGGCAGGTACATGAGTTTGCCAGGCCGAAGATTTCATTCCTCTGTTTTGAAATTTGATCCCATTCATTTATTGGGCCAGAGGGCATGCATGTGTCAAAGCAATGAGCATGGAAGTCAGGGGCCAATTTTTGGAAGTCAGCTCTCTCTTACCATGTGTGTTCTGGGGCTAAAATTCAGCGTGCCAGGTTTGATGGCAAGCACCTTTACCCTCTGTGCCATCTTGAGTCCTAGCAGTTTGAGTTTCATGCCCACATCATAGGCTCCATGCTTCTAAAGTTCCACAGAAGCTACCCAGAGCCGCCCAGGAAGAGCAGAGCAGGCAGAGTCTGTAGCCTGAGGCAGAAAGGTAATCGCTGTTGCTAAAGGGTAGAGGTGGGAATGAGCGTGAATATGGGTATAGGGAAAGACGCTGTGATGGGCCACAGGGGTGGGAATATGGAAAGCGAGTCTTGAAAATGCTGCACCAGAGAGTTGGGGAGACAGTTCTGTGGATAAAGTGCTTATGGCATAAGCATGAGGGTCGGAGTTCGGATCCCCAGAACTCATGCAAATGCTGGGAGGGCATCATAGTGAACCTGGAACCCAGAACCCTAGAGGAAGAGACACCAGATCCCGGGAGAAAAGTAGCTACTAGACCAGCAAAATCAGTGAGCGCTGGGCTCAAAAGAGAGGCTCTACCTCAGTATTTTAGATGGAGACCAACAGAAGAGGACACCGGACATTGGCATGTGTGTGGTGTGTGGCATGTATGTATGTATGTATGTATGTATGTATGTATGTATGTGTGTATATACAAAGACACACACCACACACATATACATCCAACAAAGACAGCTTCATCTAGTGGTGCAGGAATGGAAACGAAGTGGCATCAGACACCGGTAGAATCCAGTGCCACAGAACTATTACAATGAAGCAAATTATTTCTCTCTCCCAACATGTTTGTTGCCACCAGATGTCATGAGAACAAGCTGACAGTAAAAGATGTCTTACAGGAAAACACACTCACTGCCTGACTGTAAGCAAAGGAAAACAAATGCACAGTCGATGTTGACAACAAAAAAGGCAGCAACATAGCTTTCTTCAAAGTAAACATTGCCAGCAGTTGCAGAATGCACACGCGTTTATTTTCTCTCCACCCTTGCTGGCGAAGCTGCCATGGGACTGAGGATGATAACTGTCAAGAGAGCAGACCTCGTCTCCGTCCTCTCCACTATGTAGCTCACATCCAAATGACCCCTTCTTTTAGCTGCTACTGACCCAGGACCCGCATCCTAACCCTAACCCAAACCTTACCCCTAATCTTGAGCTGTTACCAGAGTCCTAAGCCAAGAAAAGGGTGACTTCGGGGGGGGGTGGGGGGGCAGGGACTAAGTCCAGACCACTTAATCCCAAAACCGAAAGGAAAGTAATGGTAAAATGAAGATGTATTCATTATTTTTTTTTGTTCTTATGACCAAGAAGCAACTTAAGAGAGGAAGACTTTCTTTTGGCTGGCCATCTGAGGATACAGTCCAGGATATCACGGAAACCATGGTGGCAGGAGCATGCAGTAGCTTAGCCACATAGTTTCCACAGTCCAGAAGGAGCGAGATGAATGCCGGAGCTTGGCTCCTTTTCTGTTTCATTCAAACAGGGCCACCAGCTTATGGAACAGGACCACCCCCCAGTTCGGGGTGGGGGGGGGATCTTTTCCGTTACGCTTTTCTGGAAACTCCCGTGTAGACACAGCCAGAGGTGTGCTTTGGTAGTAATTCTAAACCCAGCCAAGTTGTCAGTAATGATTGGCCATCGTAATCATAAAGCAATTTAAAGAATACAGCCAGGCTGGGAAGACAGAGATGAAGCATTCCATATATCTTTAGTAATAGTGACATGAACCCCATATCCATGGGTAAGGGTGGCAGGAGATAATGTACAGAGTCTTGGTCAAACTGTGGTCTGGTTGATCGTTGTTATGATTTGGATATAAAATGTCGCTCCCACAGGATCATGCATTAGGATGTTTCATACCTAGCTAGTGGAATCGTTTGGGCAGGGCTAGGGGGTAGAACCTTTGGAAGATAGAGCTTCCCTGAAAGAAGTGGATCTTTGGGCTGTGGGCCTTGATGTTTATCGCCTAATGATTTCTAATAGCCTTTCTCTGATCTACCCTTGTGCCATGCCTGGGCCACCACAGCCAAGAGCCAGCACTCCCCCTCAAAGTGAGAACCAGAATAAATCCTCCCTTCCATACGCTGCTTTGCTTAGGCATTTGGTCACAGCAGAGAGAAAAGTAATGGGAAAAGCACTGCCTCAGCTCTGGTAAGACAAGGCTTTATCTGTGTCAGGGAAATTGTCCTGCTCAGGTGCCACAGAAGTTGCCACTGTTCCCAGGACAATCATCATTTGATTTCCAGGATATGACAGGCCCATGATACTACAGGAGGTCCCATATTGCTTCTGGTTGGAGAGAGACAGTGTCGTTGTAGAACAATATACCTACAAGCTTTCACTGCCCCACTGTCCCGGAAAGGTACAGAGCAATGACTACAGACTTCTAGGTGTCACCCCAAAGGTCTGGAAGAAAATACTGTAAGAATTGGTAGTTGGCAAGCTGTTGAAAAATATCTTATTTACTCTGCACTTTGTTTGTTGTTTGTTTGGGTTTTTGTTTTTGGCTTTTTTTGGGGGGTGGTTTTTTGGTTTGGTTTGGTGTTTGGTTTTTCAAGAGGGTTTCCTTTCCTGTCCTAGAATTTGCTCTGTAGACCAGGCTAGCCTCGAACTCACGGAGATCCGCCTGCCTCTGCCTCTCAAGTACTGGGATTAAAGGCGTGCGCCACTGCCGCCCGGTTACCTTATTCACTCTTATTTTGGTGTCTTTAGTTTTGAATATGGTAGAGTACGCACTTTAGGCGTACATCCCTGAAATTGTTAATATACCTCCAGGAAGAGTTGAACAGGGTTGTGGCCCTAAGTTTAAGGAAAGTAGTCAGATACAAAATGAAGGAAGAGATGACAAACTTTGAAATGGCTATGACCACAGTCCCACATTCCATGCCTGTGGACAGAATCCCTTGATCTGGCACATATACTTAGTTAGAGCTTAGGACTGAGCTAGAGAACCAGTACCTGCCATGGAATAAGCACTCGGTCAGAGCTGACCATGCCACCCCTCGCCATGAAGAAAAGAGTGGCTGCTTCTCACTTTGCTGCCTCCCCCTTCCTCATTCAGTGACCTGGAGAAAACTGATAGTCCAAAGAAGCTTAGGATGTGAAACGAGAACAGGAATGTGTGTCCGCAGGGTCCCTTCCCCTAGAGCAGGGCTTCTCAGCCTTCCTAATGCTGCTACCCTTTAATACAGTTCCTCATGTTGTGATGACCCCCAACCATACTGTAAAATTATTCTCATTGGTACCTCATAACTGTGATTTTCCTGCTGTTAATGAATCATAATGCAAATATCTGTCTTTCCCATGGCCTTAGGTGACAACTGTGGCCCACAGATTGAGAACCATTGCTCTAGGGCATGCTATCTAAAAGAACTTCGGGTTGTCTTTTTTCCCCTCATTTTCACCCAACTCTGACTCATCACCACATCCTTATCAAGGAGGAGAAAGGAGATAATGGGAAACGCCTGGGTGATCCCTGAGGTCCAACTCAGGCCTCTCTTTCATTTGTAGATCACATTTTTTATTGATTTTTATTGAGCTCAACATTTTTCTCTGTTCCCCTCCCTGCCTCTCCCCTCCCTTCTTCAACCCTCCTCCAAGATCCCCATGCTCCCAATTTACTCAGGAGATCTTGTCTTTTTCTGTTTTCTACTTCCCATGTCGATTAGATCTATGTAAGTCTCTCTTAGTGTCCTCATTGTTGTCTAAGTTCTCTGAGATTGTGGTTTGTAGGCTGGTTTTCTTTGCTTTATGTTTAAAATCCACCTATGAGTGAGTACATGTGATAAATGTTTTTCTGTGTCTGGATTACCTCACTCAAAATAATGTTTTCTAGCTCCATCCATTTTCCTGCAAAATTCAAGCTGTCGTTATTTTTTTCTGCTGTGTAGTACTCCATTGTGTAAATGTACCACATTTTCCTTATCCATTCTTCGGTCAAGGGGCATTTAGGTTGTTTCCAGTTTCTGGCTATGACAAACAAAGCTGCTATGAACATAGTTGAGCACATGTCCTTGTGGCACGATTGAGCATCCTTTGATATATACCCAAAAGTGGTATTACTGGGTCTTGAGGAAGGTTGTTTCCTAATTTACTGAGAAATGTCACACTGACATACAGAGGGGTTGTACCAGCCTACATTCCCACCAGCAATGCAGGAGTGTTCCCTTTCTGACACTATTCCAGGCTGCCTTGTGCATCCAAGGATGACCCCGAATTTCTGTTTCTCCAGCCTCCACTTCCCTAATGCTGGGCTTCCACACGTGTCCCACCACACCTGCTTTCTGGGGTACTGGGCTTCACACATGTTAGACCGGCACTCCACCAACTATGCTACATCCCCAGCCCATAATTCATATCTTGCTTTCCTCTCAGTTCCTCTTCCCTTAGAGTGAACCACAACACTGGGCCATTTGTAGGCTACGAAGTTATTAACTTGTCAGCCCTGTACTCTCCCTTCCGAGACTCTTTCTTCTAAACCTTTTCTCCCAGGATCTGCTTTCATGGAGTGAAGTCATATAGTCTCCTGAGACCCATACTCGGATGGGCCTTGCACTTGGCTAAATGTGCCAGGCTTCCCTCCTGAAATTCGTCATTTGTACCCAGCAGAGCTCCATAGTTTCCTTTCAGCCCTGTCTTATGAATGAGTCCGAAGAAAACAAACTCTGGCTTGACACCCTTGCCCAAGTCTGACTAATGCCTCTACATAACAACGTGAAAACATTGCTAAAATACATAACAAGAGCAACCGCAAGGGCAACAGAGCCTTTAAGAGGACGATGTTCTTTTCTTGCTGGCACTTTCCAAATAAACAAGTCTGAATTTGGGCCAGTAGATGTCACCCTTGCTGCACGGTACGAGGGACTCTTTTACTAGGCCAGTGAGGGCTTCCAGAGTGTTGAACCCTTGAGAAGGGATGATGTAAGACCTTTCATTATATAACTTCTCTGTCTTCTCATAAAGATTCCATCAGGATGCAACTACTATCAATTAAAACTAAGCGAAAGAAGAGTAGACAGCCACTGTAGCATGGTATGAATGCAGATAAGAAATGATCGATACCTAAGCAGGTGCCATTTCTTAGAAGAAGTTGACACATCATTTTACATTATTGTTTTTATTTTTATATCATTTACTTGGGTGGCCATGCAGACATCACCATAGAGGACTTGTGGAAGCCAGAAGACTCCTTGCAAGAATCCGTTCTTACTTTCCACCATTTTTGTTCTGGGATCAAACTCAGGTCACTGAGCTTAGCAACTTTACCCACTGAGCCATCTCACCCACTTGGTACACCATTTTCACACTGAAATAGTGGTTATAACAGGACAGAGTACAGACAATGTATCTCTCAATGGAAGGGGTTGAATTGGTGCTGAACGAGTCAAGTGGCAACAATTAGAAATCAAGCAGAGTCTATAACTTTTACCCCTAGACTCCTGAAAAAGGCAAAACAGATCTAAGGCTTCCCTCAGGTGTGTTTCCTAATTTGCTGAAGGGCCCTGGTTGAACATATTGTCCCTGTCCTGGTCATATCAGCCTTGTGTGAACCGTCAGTGACGTAGCTAGCAAAGATGAACCGCTGGCTAGGAAGCCTGTTGCTGGCTGAGGTCAAACTCCTCTCCCAGGTAATAGGACCTGTATTTCCAATATGAAAATGTCACGGGCACTAAAGTAACAATTCATCATAGGAAGACATTCCAGTGGCCCTCGGCGTCTCCTCAGTGAGTTATTTCGTATGGTGAAAGTCTAGAAAGCATTCTTTCAGCTTTCGCCAGAATTCATTGGTCTAACACTGCCAGATCAGCAGAACTGCAGTGTAGGAAGCCTGGGTTTCATTATAGAAAGTGGTAAGGGTGACTCTTTCATGATTCAACTCTCTCCGAGCTGATGGCCTGTGAAGTTTCTGACAAGCTATACAAGGTGTGTGTGTGTGTGCAACAGGCGCTTAATTTATCATGTTGTTTCACTAAAGCCAAACAAGAAGATGCCTGCTACACAACTGCATTACCTCAGTAAAAGATGGCAGCAAATGAAAGAAAAAACGAACTTACTAAATAGATGGGAGGCATCAATGTGTCTTCTCACGGAGTGGACCTGGAGAATCTGAGCATCTCTTTAAAAAGCCCAACAATGCCTTTCACTGTAGTCTCTGAGCAGCCAACCCCAACCCCACTCTGGATCTGGCCTACCTTATCATTATACTATCCAGATGTTTAAATCCCAATGTGCCCTAGCACACAATCCTACACTTGCCTCGTCCGCAGAACACATCCATTGCATGCTTATAGAGAACCCTTCATTTTCCTGTAACCGGGCAGCCCATGCTTGATTCCGCTACCTAGGATGATTTCCATGGCGGGCACTGAACATTTTCTCAATACATGCAACTCCCTTGCACCAGTGTCCTACCAAATGCATCCCATGAAGCGCCAAATCTGGACCCATGATCTGCCGTTGTACTTGGCACCCTCTGAAGGTAATTCCACCAGCTGCACCTAGAGTGAGTTAGCATGACAAACCCGAAAATGATTGATCTATTCCTAGTCTCAGACTTAGGTTCTGGTCCTAACTGCTTTCTTCTCTGGAACCTTTTAGGAAAGTCTGTATTCATCTGCTTTTCCCTGATTGTCATGTTCTTTGTCCTGTCCATTTCTTCAAGGCTCCCACTCCAAAGTCCTCCCCTGATCCATATACTGCAGACGGTCACCACCCCATCTTCTCAGCTTAAAGGGGTCCGGTGCACTTGATATTGCTCCCTCCTCATTCCCCTTTTACTCTACAACCAGAGTTTGCAATTCTGTTCTAATCAGCCCACCAAAGCTGATCTCTCGAAAGCAGCACCCTCACATAGAATACACAGAACATGTTTAGTCCATTTCTTAGAGACTTGTTATGTCTATGTATACTACCATCAGCCTGTTCTCCTTATGAACACTTTAGATTCCTCTCTGTGTGTCTGTCTCTCTCTGTCTCTCTCTCTCTCTCTCTCTCTCTCTCTCTCTCTCTCTCTCTCACACACACACACACACACACACACACACACATACACACACACACACACACACACACACACACAAACATCTCTCGTTTGCCTTCTCTTTTAACTCTAAACCCCTATGTACCTTTTCTGTGCTGTCCAATATCTACTCTGAAGAGTTAAGGGAAAGCAATGTTAGTCACGGTCCGTGATCCATTCTTAGGACATTTACAGATCCTTCTACAGGATGACTGCGTCCTCAGCGTAACACTCCTGCAGATTACTATAGCTCATTGCCTTCTTAGAAGGTTCTGGGTGAAATTCCATGGCCCACTCAAGCTCAACATGTTTAAAATGTGGTTTCTCAACTTTATCCTGGAATTGTTCTTCCAAGCTTCAATTAAGACACCACAATTCCTGAAGCTTGAAAATGATTGCTTTCTTCTCCTTGCCATGGCAATACAGCCTAAAGGGTTTGTTTCCTAGCTTGTTCGCATCTACCCCAGTGATTACTTATTGATTATGCATTCAGGGTATTGGTGGTCTTAATGGGTGTTCCTGTTTAATGCCCAGAATCTCCATTTAACAAGTGAGACTTAAAGAAGCTGTGTGCTGGGGCTGGAGAGATGGCTCAGTGGTTAAGAGCACTGGCTGCTCTTCCAAAGGTCCTGAGTTCAATTCCCAGCAACCACATGGTGGCTCACAACCATCTGTAATGAGATCTGGCGCCCTCCTCTGGCGTGGGGGCACACGTGGAGACAGAATGTTATATACATAATAAATAAATCTTTTAAAAAGAGAAGCTGTGTGTTTTGTTTCAAAGCCTTACAGCAACTGAGTAATTAAAAACTGAGCCAGTATTAAATCCCAAGACTGTGTAACCTGAAAACCTGTCTGCTTCTTTTTCATCAGCTAGATCTTTACAAATAAGGGTCTTATCCAGGGCTGAAGATATAGCTCAGTTGGCAGTGTGCTTGCCTAGCAAGAGATCAAAAGTTCAAAACTATCCATAGATACATAGTGTCTACAAGGCCTTCCTTTGAGACATAATGAATTCATGAAATTTTGCCTAAAAAAAACCCAAAAATTTAAAAATAAGGGGTTGGGAAAATTGCTTAGTGGTTAAGAGTCATGAGCTAGCTAGCCCTATAAATTTTATAAATTGTCCAGTCTATAGCATTTGTTTATAGAAAAAGAAAACAGGCTGATACACCCTTGCATTCTACTCCTACTTTATCCTTGACAGGTTCCTTTACCCCTTTTGGCAAGAAGAGAATTTTGACCTTCTGTGAGCTTCCAAGGATACCCACAGATTCATATACCACTCATGATGCCTTTAAAATTAGCTATGTGACGGGGTACTATGAGCTTGTTGGTGCTGTAGAACCATTCACAAATCTCATGCAATTCACAAGTATTTACTAAGTTCCTATTAAGTTGCAGCCACTGTAAAACATTGAGGAAGAGAAGAAGAAGAAGAAGAAGAAGAAGAAGAAGAAGAAGAAGAAGAAGAAGAAGAAGAAGAAGAAGAAGAAGAAGAAGAAGAAGAAGAAGAGGAGGAGGAGGAGGAGGAGGAGGAGGAGGAGGAGGAGGAGGAGGAGGAGGAGGAGGAGGAGGAGGAGGAGGAGGAGGAGGAGGAGGAGGAGGAGGTCGAGAAGGAGGAGGTCGAGAAGGAGGATGAGGACGAGGAGGAGGAGGAGGAGGAGGAGGAGGAGGAGGAGGTCGAGAAGGAGGAGGTCGAGAAGGAGGATGAGGACGAGGAGGACGAGGAGGAAAAGGAGGAGGAGGGGGAGGAGGGCGAGGAGGACGAGGATGAGGAGGAAAAGGAGGAGGAGGACGAGGACGAGGAGGACGAGGACAAGGAAGACAAAGATGAGGAGGAGGAAGAGAAAGAAGGAGAGAGATATAACAATGAGTAAGGAAAACCAGGTGTTCTTGTGCCTGCTTGTGATCCCAGCATTCAAGAGGTAGAGGCAGAAGGATACGGCCATCCTTAGCTGTCTAGTGAGTTCAAGATCAGCCTGAACTAGATCCTGTTCCACAAATACAGAAAGGTAGTATTATTTTGTCATTGTTTTGTGTGAACATAGATGTGGAAATGGCAGAGGAAGACAAGCTGAAAAGTAGCATCTAAGGGAGACACAAACAGACTGAGGCAGAAAGGAAACAGCAGAAGGCAGGTTACCCAAAGAAAACAGAAATCTGGATAATAACACAGGGAAGTTAGAGGGCTGAAAGGCAGCCAATGGGGTTGGCAGTGAGGAAGACATTCAGTATGGTAGATTCCATCATATTTCCAGCCTGTGCAGTCTATGATTCCTAGCCTTCCTTGCAGCTCGTTGAGCCGAGTGACAGGTGCTTGGTTGGCTAATGGGATAGGAGAGACACTGATGTCCGTCTATTCATGAAACTCCCCACACCATCCTTTCCTGCCTCTCCAAGCTTGGTAGCTGGCTGAAAGCAAAGGCTCTAAGACAGAGGTTTAGACAGAATGTGTGGCATAAGCCACTCCAAAGCAATGCTGCCCAGCACCATCCTCAGCCTGCAATGCTCTCTGGCATATGCAAGAAATATACGTCTGTTGGGTTAGGGCAGTGAAAATGTGCAGCTGTTTGTTCCTGGTAATGTTAGTTACTCGAACACAATGACATGGCAGAATAAAAATTAAGAGAATAGAGGAGAGTGTGCAAAACTATGTACAGAGTCTTAAAAATCAAAGAAAGGGTGATGCAGTAGAGACACTGGTTGGGGATTGGTCTTTTAGGAAAAAAATAGGGGTAGATAGATAAGATAATATTTGAGGGGGAGGCAGCAGTATCAAGTAGGTTTTCTAGAAGAAAGAGATATAAATATCTGCATCTTCTTACCAAGTGTGCTATATAGAAGATTTTGTCAGTAACTGCTGAATTAATGAGTCAAGGTGTGAATAAGTGAATGATTGGTTGAATGAATGAATGAAAATGTCTCCTATGTCTTGTCACTTCTGAGATAAACTTCAGGACTATTGTCTGGGGAAAGAAGAAAACTTAAGAATTTCACATACATGGTCAACAAGACAAAAGGACAATCAATAGAATGGGAAAAGCTCTCCACCAACCCCACATCAGACAGAGGAAGATCTTCAAAATATATAAGGAACTCAAGAAACTGGACACAAAAATACCAAATAATCCAATGAAAAATTGGGGTACAAATCTAAACATAGAACTCTCAACAGATGAATCTCAAATTTCAGAAAGACACTTAAGGAAATGCTCCATTTCCTTAGCCATCAGAGAAATGCAAATCAAAATAACTTTGAGACACCATCTCATACCTGTGAGAATGGTCAAGATCAAAAACACTGATGACAGCTTATTCTGGAGAAGATGCAGAATGAGGGGAACACTCCTCCATTGCTGGTGGGAGTGCAAACTTGTACAGATGCTTTGGAAATTAGTATGGTGATTTTTCAAAAATTAGGTAAACAATCTACTTCAAGACCTAGCAATACTGTTTTTGGGTATATACCCAAAGGATGCTCCATCACACCACAAGGACATTTGTTCAACTATGTTCATAGCAGCATTACTTATAATAATCAGAACCTGGAAACAACCTAGGTACCCCTCAACCAAAGAATGGATAAGGAAAATATGGTATATTTACACAGTGGAGTACTACTCAGGGGTAAAAAACAATGACATCTTGAAATTCATAAGCAAATGAATAGAACTAGAAAAAAATTATGCCAAGTGAGGTAACCTAGACCCAGAAAGACAACTATGATATGTACTCACTCATAAGTGGATATTAGACATAAAACAAAGGTTAACGAGCCTACAGTTCACAACCCCAGAGAACCTAGACAACAAAGAGGATCTTATGAGGAGAGACATATATGGATCTACATTAGAAGGAGAAAAAGATAAGATCTCCTGAGTAAACTGGGAACATGGGGGGGCATGGGTAGGGTAGAAGGAGAGAGGGTAGGAAGGAAGGGGAAAATGTAGCTCAGTAAAAACAACAAAAAAAGTTTACAAAAAATTCACATAAAGAATCCTTCCCCTCATCCTCACTCTGTGTATACGTGTGTGTGCACACGCGTGAGCATGCATGCATTCACTCATACATTCTCTCTCACATGAGCATGTGTACTCAGGTGTGCGTGCATGTGTGTGCACATGTATGCATAGACCATCAAATGTCTCCTCCTTGTTTTATGAGACAGATTTCTCTCACCGAACCTAGGGCTCACTGATTCAGATAGACTGACTGACCCACGAAGGCCAGAGCAGCTCCTGTCTCTGCTACTCTGCCTCCGCCTGCAGCACCAGGCTTACAATTATGCTTGCCTCCACGCCCAGTTTCTTTACATGGATGGTAGCGGTCTGAACCCAACTCTTCATTCTTGTATAGCACATAGCAAATGAACAGAGATTAGTCTCCTTTGGTTAGCTGTAAGAAAAAACATTTGGCAGGCAAGTATGGGGCACCTCTGAGCTGCAGGATTATTTCTCTTTCAGCAGACAGGGATGAGCATGACATCTAGGGACTGATGAGTTTCCTAAAGGAGTAACTACTGGCAGTGGTTCCCAACCTTCCTACAGCTCCTCATGTTGTGGTGACCCCCCAATCTGAAAATTATTTTAATTGCTACTTCACAACTGTAATTTGGTTACTGTTATGAATTGTATTGGAAATATCTGTGTTTTTTGATGTCTTTGGCAACTTCTGTGAAAGGGCTGTTCAATTCCCCAAAGGGGTGGTGACTCATAAGTTGAGAACCGCTGGACTATAGGTGACCTGGGTAGACTCCAGCCAGAAACCCTCACGCATCCCACAACAGCTTTCTTGGAGTGAGCCACGTGAGTCACTCTGGCCTGCACTCACTTTCTCATACTCTGCAGAATGACAAATTCCTTTTCAAAGTAGAGGTATCTCTCAAAAGAATAAGGGGCTCACGAGCTCCCTCCCTGATGCTCTACAAACAGTTAATGGTTGCTGGGGAGAAGAGAGAGATTCTCTCTAGCTGTGCAGCCCTTGGTGATTTCCCATGCTCCTGTCCATAATGCCTTACCCATGGTCCTGCAAGCAATCCTGGTGGAACTCATGGGGTCATGTGAAAGACCCCCCGGTGTGGGGAGACTCTCACTCAAGTCTCGGGATAACAGGACCCCCCCCCCCAATAACTCATGAGAGACCGTCCTTGCTGCAATCACACGAGGTTCATTTGATAGGACAGGAACCAGTTCACTGGGGCCGAGACTCATAACCCACGCAGGGGAGGAGTTCGACCTCCAGTAACTGGGAGAAGGGGTTTTTAGGGGAAGAAACCACAACCCAGTAATCCAAAGGGGGTAGGGAGGGTGTCATTGAAAATTCTGAAAATACCAGTGATAATCACAAGGGGGTAACTCTCTGTTTCTCAAGATTATTCTCGAGATTATAATCTAACTTTATCTTCAGCTAGCTCCTGAATCAGAGTGACTGAACCTAGATTTTTGGCTCTATTTTTCCTGCTAGAGGGGTCTGGATTTATCCAGTTTTTTCAATGAAAGTAGAAAGGGGGCTAGTTAGAAAGAGGAAAGGATCAGCAAGTGTGGGAGGGGACAAAAGACAGTAATGGGGGATAAATGTGTTCAAATATATTATGTACATTTACAGAAATGTCATGTTAAAACCTACTGTTATATATGATTAAATTATTGCAGTAACTTTTTGTTTGTTTGTTTGTTTGTTTGTTTGTGACAGGGTTTCTCCGTGTATCCCTGGCTATCCTGGAACTCGCTCTGTAGACCAGGTTGGCCTCAAACTCTAGTAAACGTTTTCTTAAAAGAATAAGGAGAGCATAGTGTCATTTTAGTAGGCATGTGTACTTCTTAGGGGCTATTGAATCGTGAAGACAGGCAAGACTGTGGCACGGGTTCTTAGAGTCTTTTCTTGACTCTTTAGTAATAACAGATAAATTGGTTTAAACATCTAACCATTTTCACAGTATGCTTGCTGAGTGCAAGATTTGTATATAGGAACTCCAGTGGCAGGATTCCTAAGAATCACAATTTCTTAGGTAGAAGAAGTATTTGAGCTCAGGGCATTCACAAAGAAGATTTAGATGATCCCAGGAGACTTCTGGACCCATGAGGACCCTGATGAGTTATCCCAAATGCAAATATATATATATATATATCCCAAATTGATCAGTCATTAGAAGAGGGTTGTCCATGAAGGAGACATGACTGTGGAGTGTGGTAGAATAATCTTTTTGTACACTGTGAAGATTGTTGTTTTCATTGCTATACTAAAGAGCTAAATGGCCAATAGCTAGGCAGGAAGAGCTTAGGTGGGATTTGTGGACAGGGAGAGATCACTGGGATGAAGAAGGGTGGAGTCTCCAGGAGATGAAAGTGCCTTGTTGAAGACAGGTGCCAAGCTACATGATAGAACACAGATAAGAAATATGGGTCAATTTAAGTTGTAAGAGCTAGTTAGTAAGGCTAAGCTATCGGCTAAGCACTTATAATTATTAATAAGTCTCTCTGTGGTTATTTGGGAGCTGGCTGGTGGAATAGAAAATTATGCCTATGGTGGAGAAGGGGCTTTATTCAGTTATAAATTTTTTTTCATAGAGGAAACTTGAACTGGAAAGCATCATTTGCCAGCATCTCCAACAACTGAAGAAATCTATTCCTCAGTCCCGGGGAAGTGGGGGTAGAATGATAGCTTAGAATTCTTCATCTTTCAATTCCAAATAAAGATTTTCCTCATTCTTTAGCTCGGGGCACGGTATTCTGCTATATGCAAATAGAATGGGCTCATAACTGGTTGCTTATATCAAATAGCAATCAATATTTAAATGTCTTAAGTTTCTTACTATCTAAATTAAGCTATAAATAGAACTTGAATTTGCCAGTTTCACGTGTATTTCTGGGGCAAAGCACATACAACAGTGAGGGTCTTTGCACCAAAACAAAAGAGAGGGTGTGCAGGCAGTGAGCTGCATAAGGCCCTATGGACCACAATTGTGTCCTCCGATCTGATTGTACAACCATGTGCTTCAGACTTACTGTATGTGCAAGGAGAAAACGTGAATGAATGGAGCAAAATGTTCTCATTTATTTTTTTTCCTGTGAGTACATTCTTTGTGAATGCCCTGTAATCGAATTGTGTAAACCAAAGTAACATGTCTATCATTTTGAATGCTTATTTTTGTGCTGAAAATACATTAGCAACTTTTAAGAATACCATATTTGAAACTGGACGTGTAGGCAGGTAGTGGAGTACCTGCCTGGCACACAGGAAGTCCTGGGCTTGATCCCCGGTGTTATATAAACTGGGAGTGGTAGGGTACATCTGTAATCCCAACACTTGAGAGAGTCAGAAAGATCAGAAATCCAACACTACCTCAAACAGGAAAAAAAAAAGCAAGTCAGTGAGAAAGATAAACAACAGCGGAAATGACTCAATAATTACTCTTACTGAGATGTCTGAACAGGATCTTTATAGAATCATAGACAACCTATTACAGATCTCAATAATTGACCTGTGTTATAAAATAAAGCAATTTTTTGTTTTTTTGTTTTTTTTTTTTTTGAGACAGGGTTTCTCTGCAGCTTTTTTAGAACCTGGCCTGGAACTAGCTCTTGTAGACCAGGCTGGCCTCGAACTCACAGAGATCCGCCTGCCTCTGCCTCCCGAGTGCTGGGATTAAAGGCGTGCGCCACCACCGCCCAGCAAAATTTTTTGAGACACTGTGAACTTCCAGAAAGTTTATGCTTACCACTGCAAATTGCCTTAGTTGGGCCTTGGCAAGAGGGACAAGCCCACAAAGTAAGGTTTTTTTTTCTTTTTTTTTTTTTTTTTTTTTTTTTTTTTTGTCTGATGTCTCTTACACCACAGGTGGTCTATTAGCAACTAAGAAACTCAGTCACCACCCAGATCCCCACAGCTCATCCAAGCTTGCTTGGGTCTGGAATGTTTAATTCCCCAGTCCTGATTTCTCCTTGTTCCCAAAGACCTAGTCCAATGAAGAGCTGACTGTGGTCTCTTCCAGTAATTTACTTGAATCTCAAAAGATGTTTTTAAAACCCTAATTTCTAGCTGGAGTGGTGATGCTCGCCTTTAATCCCAGCACTCTGGGAGGCAGAGGCAGACGGAACTCTGTGTTCGAAGTCGGCCTGGTCTACAGATGAAGTTCCAGAACAGCCAAGGTTGCACAGAGAAACTCTGTCTCAACAAAACCAAAATCAAAACCAAAACCAAAAAGAAAGAAAGAAAACAAATTTCTGTCAATGTGTCTATTCCATTGACATGGCCCTTGCCCAATATTTAATTGAGACCCGAAGAGCCCAGCATGGAGAATGTTTTGCTGGGGGTGTTGTGTAGGAATGTGCTTTTTAATTTCTGTCACCATAGCTTGGTTTTATTTTAGAAAACGTATTTTTGTAACCCACAGACACATCTGTTGGCCACACGAAAGCCAAACCCAAATCAATGTGAATTAGAATAATATTCTATCTTGGGGAACAGTCATTAAAATGCAGGCAAGGTTGAAAGGAGATCATTTTTCTTCCATCCTTAGAAATAGATATTAACAGGAGTGAGTCATTCATGAGCCTCAGGGCTGGGGCTGGGGGCCTCATGTGTTCCTCCACTCTTGCCAGCATTCTGCTTCCTGTGACAACTGCAGGGTTCAAATCCTTCAAAGTGCAAAATAATCTCACATGTGTTTAAAACCAATGCTTTGATTTCTTTTTAAGTGCTCTGGTGGAGGACCACCCAAGCCCTTGAGAACTAGTCGGATCCAGCTTTTAGGATGTGGCATTCTAATTATTCAGAGGACATTTGCAGTCATTTGTTCCTAATTTCAGGAGGCTAATATCATGGAATCTGATGTACGGTCATAGGCAGTCGAGGTCCAGGCCTGGTTCAGGGGGCGCTTGGATGACTAAGTACAACACAATTATCCCTTCCTCTTTGGGGGCCCTTAGAACACAAAGGGTGGAATTGACTCCCTTTCTCCAATTGGAGAGTTAACTGAACCGCCAGAGAGAGAATCTGCAGCCAGGCAGCTGTTTCAAGATTTGCAGCAAAGCCCCACAGGCCAGGAGTGCTAAGCGGCTAATAAATTGGCTGCTTAGTGATTTTGAAATATATATATATATCATTGCGTACATATATATATACATACATATATATATATGTATATATATATAGCATTGCGTACTCACAAAGATCCCTGGGGTATATAAAACAGGACCAAAACCTGGTATCTCTGCCTTTGTTTTGTTTCTGGACTTTGGCTAAAGGCACAGAGATCTCCTGTGGGGATAACTATCCATGAGCCCAAGACTACACCCCCAGAGATTGACAGCTTACTGTACCCTGTAGAACAGATCAGAGATGACACAATGGCTGGCTAATCACATGCTCACCAGGACGGTTTTGCTATGCATACTGAATGGGAAAAAAATGAATTAAAAGGAAGGGACCTGGCTGCTCCTAGGGAGAGTGGAGGAGAAAGTTTACTGGAGACACGTGAGAGAGCAGAGGCAGGGGCAGAGACATCTGGGAGAGTCCAGAGTGGACATGGCCAGACTGAGCTGGGCCATGGGGGAGGTGGGAAAAAGAAGAGAGAGGGGAGAGAGGAGAACCAGGTACAGCAGCCAGGAGGGCAGAGGTCTAAAAAGGGTGGGTAACCAACTGTCTACATTATATGAGGAAGAGCCTCTGGGGGAAGGGCCTGGGGAGTTCAGGGAGTTCAGGGTAGAGGGCAGGGTGTGCCAGCCAACAGGTAGGGACTGAGGGATACTGGGAGAACCTGGCTTGAATATGTCAAATAGGCACCTCAGTTTGTTCCAGGTTTGAAACTTAACACAGACCTCTTGTCTTCTATCTAAACATAAACTTCATGTCAGGATACTGAAGACAAACTTGGGGCAATCACTGCATCTTTTTTGTTGTTGTTGTTGTTCCTCTTCCCAGTCGGCCACACTGACTAAAATCTCTGTCCCTTACAATTGCTTGCCTGTCTCCTTGATTAGCATACTGAGCCAGGTGACTAAGACTAGCCTATTGGGACTGTGAGAGGCATGGCTTTTGCCTTAAAAACTCTAGTAAAAGTAAGACCATGTTAGGGAGTGAACGGTGAGATCAAAGACCAACTCCCCGAGTCCCAAGGAATGGGAAAAAAACTTGCCTTTCCATCAAGTAGGGCTAGCAATTAGTGGGGTCCCAGGAGCTTAAACTTCTTTGAACCCACCTAGTCCTAGCACACGAATGGATCCTTTTTTTTTTTTTTAGGATTCCATATTCAGAAGCCCATAATCAGCAGAAAACAGAAGGCAGCAAACATCATTGAGGATAGTAAGAGCAAATATATACTGACTTTCCTAGTCACGGTGTTTTGAACGCTAGGAGAACTCGGTGCTTCCTTCCCGTGTTCTTTTTTCTCTATAGACAAGAATGATCAAGGACAAAATGTGCTCCTCCAAAGCTGTTTTACTATGACATCGTGGCTCATTGGTTCCAACCTCTGGTCCAACCCTTTGGTTTCGTGCCACCTTTGTTTAAACTTTGCTACTCCTATGAAGCCTCCTCTTCCCGTGCTGCTCCTCTCTGCCAACTCATTTTGCCCTTGGCTAGGATCCTAAGCAGAGCCAGGGTGAATTTTAAAGAAGGAAGATTTATTTAAGTGATAGAGTGGAAGGTTCAATGCTTCACATTTGATGACAGCCTTCTTGCAAACAGACTCCCAGGATGATGCATAATAAGAGCTGTGGGATGTAGCTGTGTGTGTGGCTCCATTGGTCTCTCCTTCTTAAAGTTCCCAGGATTCAACCATGGGCCTCTATCTAGTGACAATCCAAACCCCTCAAAGGCCCCACCTTTAAAGGCCAGAGTGAGATTCGAAGTGATGAGCCCATCTACCGAGTGTGGTGGTATGCATCCGTAAGCCCAGCAATTGTGAGGCGGAGGTAGGGGATCAGGAGTTGAAGGCCTAATGAGTTCAAGGCCAGCCTGGGATGCACAAAATGCTGTCTCAGGGGGAGGGAGAACCAAAGTAGACTCATAAATTCCATTCCTTCACCCTTCATTCTGTTACTAAGATTCATGTTTGGTTTCTTGGAGTGGATGAAGAATAAAGAAAAAAATACGTTTTTTTTTTTTTTTGTCTTTTTGAAAATGATCTCATATAGCCCAGGATGGCCTCAAACTCACTATGTAGCAAAGGATGACATTGAATTCTGGTCCTCCTGCCTCTTCCTGCTTCGGGTGCTGAAATTACAGACTGTGCTAGAATGTTCAGCTTAGGCAGATCCCGGCAAGCACTCGAGAAACTGAGTTACAGCCCAGCCTTTGAAGACATCCTGCTGATGAAGTGGACCAGATACAGTGTGCCTGGCAGAATAGAAGCCTGGAGGTGGAGAGGATCAGGAGTGCCTATGGGACAAGGAGGAGACAGAGTGCCAGCCTGTGGAATCTGAACGTTTGTAACCCACCCTGAAATTCCAGCTACGAAGGGGGGGATTGTTTAGACAAGACCTTGTCAACCCGTGGGTCGCAACCCCTTTGAGGGTCACATATCAGATATCCTGCATATCAGATATTTACATTGCATTACATACTTACATTACAATCCATACCAGTAGCAAAATTACAGTTATGAAGTAACAACTAAGCAATTTTATAGTTGGGGGTCACCACAACATGAGGAACTGTTTTAAAGAGTCATAGTGCTAGGAAGGTTGAGAACCACTAATTTAGACTATCATGAATAAGAGGGCACACATTTTACACTAGACAAAAAGGCAAAGTTCACCATGATTCCAACTTTATTCTCAAAATTTCTGAACGTATTTGATCATGGAGTTTAATTTTTTTTTTATGGATAAATTATATGAATGGCCGTTGACATGTTGAAATAAATTTCATCATGCTTCCTTTGATTTTCTTCATTTTGCAGTACGAGCCAATCACTATACCAGTTGGGGGAAGGGAATTAGGCAAAGGTAGGCTATACTGTATCTGAATTCTACGTGAGAATAGTAATGCTGGAGGCCGGGGCATAGCCTAGTTGGCAAAGCATTCGCCATGCACGCATGAGCACCTGAGTTCAGTCCCCTGCAGGCATGTAAAAAGCTGGCATACTGGGGCTTGAAGGTCATCCATGCACTATGTAGCTACTGAAAGACAGACCATGTGGGCTCGCGGGCCAATAAGTTTAGCCGACTTGGTAAGTCCCAGGCCAGTGAGAAATCTTGAGTTTAAAGAAGAAGAAAAAGAAGAAAGGGGCAATGCCTGAGAAACAAAGACAAGGTTGACATTCAACCTCCACACACATATTCACACACATGCACCTGAACACACACACACACACACACACACACAAACTAGGGTAGGAAAGTGGGTGCTGTAAGCTATTTGTCATAAAACAGAGCATCAGCAGCCCAGTAATGCCTTGGTAGGAAAGCAGAGCAATTGAGCTGGCTGTACTTCAATCACAGATGCACAAGAGGGCGCTGTGGAGTTTTGCCGAGCTCCAAGGTTGCAGAGCAGAGCTGGAAGTCACTCTGACCCTCTCTAGTACTGCCTTCCATTGTACAGATGAGGACATTGAGGTTCAAGGAAGTTATGGGATGTTCCACAAAGCATGTACCTGATCACACCACAATCTTTGAATGAACAGAAAAGTCTAGAAGCAAATGTTGTACCATCATACTGTTTTCAAACAATTTACTAGGTGGGTTCGTGTTCACAAATCCCTGAAGAACAAGGGAGTGATAATGTGTTCAACATGTTTCCCTGAGATTCCTGCATTCTCTTGAACTACATTTACAATACTTCAAAACAGAAAGTTGCATTATCCTCTTGTAGATCACACGTTCTTTAAGAAAAAGAGTTGGCCAAAGAACCAGGAAACATAATTAGGAAAGAGCCAGTCTTATCCTTAAAGATAGCACCTTCCCCATTTCCTTAACCATGAGTATTACTTACTTCATCAGCCAAAGTGCCGAAATGAAGTGAGACTCTTTTGAACAACGAGGTCAGCCCTGAAGTAATTAATCAAGGCTTGCCATTTCAGAACAATTTCAACAGGTTCATGGGCCCAGCCTGTCCCCTTGGTGACATTGTTATTTCCCACTTCTGTTTTCTCTGCCTGTGAGGGAGGCCCAGAAAGGTGATTTCCATTTTCTCCGGGTTGTTATGAAGGTGAGATACTGCGTAGTGCGTGTCAGTTCCTGCATGGCTTTAAAGGCTTCACAGACACAGGGGGCTGTGGTTATTACATGTGCACAAAGATTTTCTGAGCTAAAATGAATGTGGCCATTTCAGGAGAGGGCTGCATGGGGACTCACATGAGCCCAGAACCCTAAATCTGGCAATCATTTGGTGGGTTTGGAGCGACTTGCTGATTAGTGTGAAGTAGTCTGCTCCCTCCCGATGGAGGAAGCCAGCAGCTACGCCAGAGGTTTCTGAAGCTTGCACACAGATGTTTTCAGCATGCTTTCTTTCCATCCTACACTCAACAGCAGTGGTAGTTCTCAAGTTCCCCAAAGAGTTGCAAAATAGAAATGCTTCAACACAAAGCACTGAATACCCTCAGTCACAGAAAACATGCACAATGACTTGGAGAAGTTTCTCCATGCTTGGGACATTCTTTCCCAGACATAGGGGGCTATTAGTCCTTGATTTTTTTCATTCTCTCAAGTTCATTCCATTGTGTTTTTAAAACTCTGTTAAAGATTCCCCAGCTCAGGACCACCAGGAATGCACCCATAGCCATGTAGGTTGGTTTGAGCATTCTTTGCCACATGAGAAACTGTACAACATGAGAAACACTTGAATGTCTCATCCAAAGGTTTCTAGAAAGGAATATGGCCATGGGAAATTGCTCAGTTGGTAAAGTGTCTTGAAAACACGAGGATTTGAGTTCAATTTCCAAAGCTCACATTAAAAGCTGGCCACTGGGGGAGGGGGGGAAGGGGACTGGGTGGGGAGATGGCTCAGTGGTCAAGAACACTGGCTGCTCTTGGAGAGGACCTAGATTTGATTCCCAACATCCACATGGCAGCTCACAAAACCACCAAAATTCCAATTCCAGGAGATCTAACGCCCTCTTCTGGCCTCCACAGACACCACACAATATGGTACACATGCAGGTAGAATACCCATAAAAATAAAAATAAATAAATCTTTTTTAAAAAAATAGCTGGACATAGAAGCATGTACCTATTATTCCAGCACTGAGGAGGTGGAACCAGGAGAATCCCTAGCACTCTAACTTAATCAGCAAGCTCCTAGCCAATGAGAGATTCCCATATGATCCTCTGGTGGCTGGCTCCTAAGGAAAAATACCCAAGGTTGACCTCCAGCTTCCCCATGCACACCTCACACACATATGCACCCACACAAACATACACACAGTCCCACGCTCACACAAAAGGGAGGGAAAGGAATTGCTTTAGAATGCAGGCTTGTGCTAGGCGATTTGGAGGAAGAATTAGGGAGAGTGGGGGTTTGCTTTAGAAGAGACACTGTTGAGAAATGAGGGTAATTCTATTACTGGGCATCTTTAATAGCGTTTATAGGGTTAAATGCCATTATTCAGATTAAAGCCATTATTAGTAGAAGAACCAGTCCCTCTCAGAAGCCATAAGAGAGGCTTGTTTGATCATTTTGTTACCTTATTATGTTCAACTTTTATCACATGGGTCTACAGAGAAGTTTTGTCTGTGCCTTTACCCATCCTGGTCACAGAAGAATTTTGTCTGCCAGTTTGAAGGCCTGTAAAATATTTACATTAAGCAAGAGAACCCCAAGCCCCTAAGTACCAGGTCAGTTTTGTTGGGCAACAGCAAGGACAACTGATTGTACCAGGTTGGCAACAGATGGTCTTTGCTCTTTTAATCTTTACTGTAAAAGAAACCACAGACAACCAAGGCATCTCAGTGAATATGCAGAAGATACACACTCCAGTAGCCCCCAGGGCCAGTCCAGAAGCAGAACTTTGCCAGTCATTCCAGCAGCTTCTGTCTCAGTCACGGTCCCCAAATCAGGCATTATGTTGACTTTTCTAGACATTGGATTCATGTTCCTTTGTAAGCACATGGCAAGTTTTTTCATTGTGTTTAAATCCATAGGTTTCTGTCTGCCCCTTTCTTCTCTTATAGTGAATCTGTTCAAATTCAAGTTATTGGATTTGCCAGGTTTCCCAGTGTTTCAATTCTGCTATTTCCTGGTCACGTTCAGGTCAACCCTGACATTTGTCCTTTTGCCCTCTCCCAGTGACATCTGGATCCAGAGGCCTACATGGACTCAAGTTTAATGGATTTTAAGTTTATAGGTGGTTTTGTGTTCCTTTCTCAAGAGGCGCAACATGCCTCATCGTCCCTCGAGTTATATTTTGTAAGAAAAGAATGTGTGCTGCCTGTTTTCAGGTGAAATATGAACTTTAGCTTCACCACCCCGGACCCTGGAGGAAACCAGCTGTGATTAGGTCATCTTGCCTGGGGGAAAGCCAGAAAACATGGTTGAGGAAGTCTTCTTGTAGCCCAAAGCTTAGGGGTTGTGAACTTAAGGCTGTGCTAAGGGTCTCCTTTCCTGGAAGTTCTGTAAAGAGTTCTCCCTTTTCTGCCACTTTTATACATGTTTTCAATGAGAAATGCCTGTTCTCAAGAAAAACTTCAAAGAAAGTGGAGAGGCATCTGGCACAGATCACTTCTTTGTGATATGCAGAAAAATATGCATGGCCTTTTGTAATGGAAGACTTCTGCGCTGGAACTACACTGAGTAGACCCTAGGCTTCTGTGCTGACACGCCACCCCACCACGTCATCTTCAATAGCCACGTTGCCACTGATCCAATGAAACGCGCAGTGAAAATTCCTGGGATTGAATTGTCTGAGTCTAAGAGACTGAAGGAAGGTCTCCGTGGGGCTACCACCAAGGGCTCTGAGGGAGAAAATCACCTGATGCCTATGTTGTGATTAAGAAAATCACCTGATGTCTATGTTGTGATTAAGAGGATGAAATGTTCTGACAATGTGGAGGAGAGAAAAGCAATCCCCTAGCAGAAATCTCAATTAACAGGAAGAAACACATCGGATCTTTTCCACAGCCCTACAGCGTCTCTTTCATGGCAAAAGTTACTAGGAAGCAACTGGCAAGGCAGGAATGTGGAAGAGTGTGTTTAGAGTTGAGAGACAGAAGTTTAACAACCAGAAACCCTTTGTTCTTCTGAACAGGTAACTGCAATTGGTAACTTATTTCCAATGGAAGTATCAACCTGATCTTTTAGGGGCTTGTTTATAATGGATTTGTTGGAAAAACACAGCCAGTTCTGAAAAACTAACAACCTGATCTTTTAGGGGCTTGTTTATAATGGATTTGTTGGAAAAACACAGCCAGTTCTGAAAAACTAAGTAGTGTGATATTGGCATATGATATAGGTGCTAGGTAGAAAAATAAAAGAGAAGGAGTAGCAAGGGAGTAGTGTTTTAGGGAGGGGTCATCTGAGCAGATATATGGCACAAAATGGTGGTTTGTGGAGACAGTTCTTCGTAGGTCTCTTATATGGCTGTAATCTTAAAGACACAGACTTGTCAACCTTTGGTTCATATTGTCTTTCCAGCCGTGTTTGTTTATTGCCTTGGAAGTTAGAGATGTCTTCTTTCTCTGAGGGCAAGTTCCTAATAAAATCTCTCCCTCGGGGCAGAGGTTGAGCTGCGTATTTATTACTTTTCTGGTTTCTATGGCAAAAGAAACTTAAGGAAGGAAAGGTTCATTTAATTTCACAATTTGAGAGTACAGTCCATTGTGGTGTGGAAGGCATGGTGGTGGGAGCTGGAGGCAGCTTTGCACCCATGATCAGGAAACAGAGGGAGAGGGAGAAAGAGAGAGAGAGAGGGGGGGGGGAGGGACAGGGAGAGGGACAGGGAGAGGGAGAGAGGGAGGGAGAGAGGGAAAGAGGGAGGGAGGGAGAGAGAGAGAGAGAGAGAGAGAGAGAGAGAGAGAGAGAGAGAGAGGAGAGAGAGAGAGAGAGAGAGAGGGAGAATGTTGATACTCAGCTCCCTTTCTTCTTTGTAGTTACTATATCCCAGTATCCCAGTCCAGGAGAATTGTACCAATCAAGAAACTCCCTCAGAGGAGGGGAGGAAGTGGAAATTTTGAATGGTATTATTTATAAGGCAATAAAAAATAAAAATAAAAGAACACAGGGAATAGCCCTGTACATATGTGACCCCATCACTAGGGGCAAACGCAGATGAATCCTTGAAACTCTCTGGCTTGCACCTAATGAAAACAAACCCAGCAAGCCTCGAGAGAATAAAGCATACAGAAAGAAAGGAGAATACCCAACATCTTCCTCTGACCTTGGCATGTACCTGGATGCTTATGCTCACCAACACATGCTACACACACACACACACACACACATACACACACAAACACACACACGCGCACACACACACACACACACCACTCTACACCACATACACAGTGAAAAATAGAAGAAACTCCCTCACATACCCAAAGGTTTGTCTCCTAGGTGATTCTAGACTCTGTCAAGTTGCTAGTCAGTGCTAACCATCACAGGCTGATGTAGGTGTGTTTTCTATCTATCTGATGATTTCATTGGTTAATTAATAAAGAAACTGCTTGGCCTGATAGGTCAGAACATAGGTGGGTGGAGTAGACAGAACAGGATGCTGGGAATGAGGCAGACGCTTCAAGCAGTCGCCATGACTCTCCTCTCCGAGATGGATGCAGGCTAGAATCTTCCCGGTAAGCTACCCTTTGTGGTTCTACACAGATTATTAGAAATGGGTTAATCAAGAAGTGAGAGATATCCAGTAAGAGGCTAGAGCTAATGGACCAAGCAGTGTTTAAAAGAATACAATTTGTGCGTTGTTATTTCGGGTATTAAGCTAGCTGTGTGGGAGCCAGGCAGGACGAAAAGCAGGCCGGCCCGTGCCTCACACTACAACAGGCTGATTTGCTTGAGGTTTGTGGGAAATGTTAAGCTCTGGGTACCTCAGATTTGACACAGTATGGCAGAGTATAGCTTGGCCCACGGGTATAGAATCTACCTGGGCCTACTTCTATGTCATCCTATGGGTCATGGGAACAAAAAGAACTGATACCAACTGTTCTTAGTCAATGTTCTATTGCTGTGCAGAGACACCATGACCACAGCACCTCTTATCAAGGAAAGCACTTAATTGGGGCTGGCTTACGTTTTCAGAGGTTTAGTTCATTGTCATCATGATTGGGAACATGGCAGCATTCAGGCAGACATGGTGCTGGAGAAGTGACTAAGAGTTCTACATCCAGATTCATAGGCAGCAGGAAGAGAGAGATACTGGGCCTGGCTTGAGCTTATGAAACCCCAAAGTCCACCCCTAGTAGCATACTTTCTCCAACTGGGCCACACTTACTCCAACAAGGCCATACCTCCTAATTCTTTTCAATTAGTGCCACACCCCGATAGCCAGTCACTCAAATATATGAGCTTATGTGGACCCCCTTTATTCAAACCACCACACCAACCAATCCTCCCTTAGGAAAATTGACAGGCCTGTTTGTGGGTGTGTAAGTGAGATGTTCATGCACACGATTCCCAATTTCAAAAGTTGACTTGATCCCACTGGAAGAAGTCTTTGATTATCAAGGGCATACAAAGATGAAGATTTTAGCAAATGCTGGAGATTGCTTTCCTGAGGTGGAAATCAAGTGTTCTGAATCCTAGGATAACTTAACGAAAAAAAATTCTTGCAGCTATTCCTAAATAAGCATTCCGGGTCAGTAAGGAAAGTTCTCAGTATTCCTGGAATCTCCATTGGGTTAAATTATAGACTGCCAAGATTTCAGAGTGCTGTCTATCAACACTTTTATGTAGATATGGGTTTCTGAAATATATTCTGTGCTACTGGACTAAGTCGCTGTAATTTCTAACTCTTGTTTCTATTTGTTGCAAAATTATGCACAAAGATAGAAGACAACTTGTCAGTAAAGCCCCTTGACAAATCACAAGTGCACATGAACAAAATGCTCCCATTGATCATATTTAACTTCTAAGTGACAGTGACATGGTTTTTTTGTTGTTGTTTTGTTTTTTGGTTTGGTTTGGTTTCCTTTTTGTTTGTTTGGTTTTTTTGTTGGATTTTTTGTTTGTTTTCTGAGACAGGGTTTCTCTGTGTAACAGCCCTAGATGTCCTAGTACTAACTCTGTAGACCAGGCTGGCCTCAAACTCAGAGAGATCCACCTGCCTCTGCCTCCCAAGTACTGGGATTAAAGATGTGCACCACCACTGCCTGGCTTGACACGTAATTTTCAACAACAGTTGAGGAGTGATGTACTGAGATTTTGACATCAAAATTTCTTCCATATCATTCCAAATTCTTTGCTACCTCGGTTGCATAAAATTGACAAGCCTCCAAAAGAAACTAGAAGAATTAAAGAAACTGTGTATCAGGCATCTTACAATTTTTCAACAAGCAACATGCTTTCTTTCTGGGGAAACTTGCTATTTTTTCTTCAACAGGGTTTAACTCATGATCCATCCTCATGCAGAGGGTGGACAATTATCTCATTGACTAGGATCATGTTCATAATCTCAGTACTGGAGAGTGGTAAACAAGCAGATGCTTTCTCCAACCTCACTGGCCAGCAAGTCCAGCCTAATCCACAAGACTCAGATCAGTGAGAGACTCTTTCTTCCAAAAGAAAATGGATGGCACCTGGGAAAATATATCTGAGACTGACTCTTGTCTACACACATTCTCTCTCTCTCTCTCTCTCTCTCTCTCTCTCTCTCTCTCTCTCTCTCTCTCTCTCTCTCTCTCTCTCTCTCTCTCCCCTTCCCTCCCTCCCTACTTCCCTCCCTCCCCACCTGTGTGTGTATGTGTGTGTGTATACATACACTTGCTAAGGAACATTAAGGGATCAATGAAATAATTAGATAGTTCCTAATGTGTATTGGATAGAATTATACCTGAGAAATTCAAACTTTTGGTAACAAGGAATGCATGGGAACTTAAGGTAAAGTTAAGATGCTTTTATTATAAATAAGATGTCCATATGTGTATGGATTTATGCCTGGATCTTCAATTTGATTCCATTGATCAACATGTCTGTTTCATGCTGATATTATGCAGTTTTTACAAGTATGGTTCTGTAGGACAGTTTGAAATCTGGGATGGTAAAATATCCAGCAGTGCTTTGGCTGTTTTGTGGTGATTTGGCTCTCCTGGGTTTTTCATTTGTTTTTCCATATGAAGTTGAGAATTGGCCTTTCAAGGTCTGTAAAGAGTTGTGTTGGAATTTTGATAGGAATTGCATTGAATCTGCAGATTGCTTTTGGTAGGCCATTTTTACTGTTAGTCCCCATGAGCGTGGGAGATCTTTCCATTTTTTGGTATCTTTTTCAGTTTCTTTCTTCGAAGACTTAAAGTTCTTGACATATAGGTCTTTCACTTGCTTGGTTAGAATTACCCCAAGATATTTTATAGTATTTGAGGTTATTGTGAAGTGTATTGTTTCCCTGATTTTTTTCTCAATACATTTGTCATCTGTATATAAGAAGGGCTACTGATTTTTCTGAGTTAATCTTCTTTCTAGCCACCTTGTCGAAAGTGATTATCAGCTGTAGAAATTCTCTGGTGGAATTTTAGGGTCACTTATGTATACTATCATGCCATCTGCAAATAATGGTACTTTGTTTGACTTCTTCCTTTTGAATGTATGTACCCTTGATCTTCTTTTGGTGTCTTATTGCTCTAGCTAGAACTTCAAGTACTATATTGAATAGCTATGAGAGAGTGGACAACCTCTTGTTCCTGATTTTAGTGGAATTGCTTTGAGTTTCTCTCCATTTAATTTGATGTTGACTATAGGCTTGTTGATTAGTTTATATATGTCCCTTGTATCCATAATCTCTCCAGGACTTTTATCATGAAGGGGTGTTGGATTCATCAAATGCTTTTTCAGCATCTAATGAGATGATCATGTAAGGTTTTTTTTTTTCAGTTTGTTTACATGGTGGATTACATTTACTGATTTTTATATGTTAAAACATTCCTGCATCTCTGGGATGAAGCCTACTTGGTCCTGGTGGATGATCTTTTGGATGTGTTTGGGGATTCTGTTTGCAAGTATTTTATTGAGTATTCTCACATTTATGTTCATAAAAGAAATTGGTCTGTAATTCTTTGAGTCTTTATGTGATTTGGGTGTCAGGGTAACTGTAGCCTCATAAATTTTTTTTCTGTTTCTATTTTGTGAAATGACTTGAGGAATATTGGAATCAACTGTTCTTTGCAGGTCTGGTAGAATTCTGAGCTAAAACTATCTGACCCTAGGCTATCTGGGGGTGGTGGAGACTATTGTAACTATTATCACTATTATAACTGATTCTATTTCACTAGGTCTTGTAAGTCTGTTTAAATTGTTTAGCTGGTCTTGATTTAACTTTCATAGGTGTTATGCCTTGAGAATATTATTCATTTGTTTTAGATTTTTCCAGTTTGGTGGAATACAGGTTTTTAAAATATGTCCTTATGATTACCAGGATTTCCTTGTTGTCTGTTGTTATGTCCCCCTTTCTGATTTTGTTAATTTAGATATTCTCTCTCTGCCTTTTAGTTAGTTTGGATAAGAGTTTGTCCATCCTTTTTATTTTCTCAAAGAACCAACTCTTTGTTTCTTCGACTATTTGTATTGTTCTTTTTGTCTCTATTTTATTGATTCCAGCCCTCAGTTTGAATATTTCTTATCATTTACTCCTCTTGGGTGTGATTTGCTTCTTTCCTTTTTCTAGAGCTATCAGGAATGCTGTTAAGTTACTATTATTAGATCTCTCCGATATATTTATGAAGGCATTTAGTGTTATGAACTTTTTCTTTTAGCATTGCTTTCATTGTGTTCCATAAATTTGGGTGTGCTGTGTATTCATTTTCAATGAATTCTAGAAAGTCTTTAATTTCTTTATTTCTTTTTTGACCCATGTTTCTTTTTTCTTTTTTTATTCTTCTCTCATATAATACATCCTGACCACATCTCTGTCTCCCTCTACCCCTTCTCATTCTAACCCCACTCTGATGTGGGATTCCCCTTTGTATGCTGTGAATATGTTTTATTACCATTGGTTAATAAAGATGTTACTACAGCCTATGGCAGAGCAAAATAAAGCAAGGCAGAAAATCCAAGCAGAGACAGAGGGGGAAAGAAGGTGGAGTCAGGGAGGTGCCATGTAGCTGCCAAAGAAGAAAGACACCAAAACCTTAGCAGTAAGTCACAGCCTCATGGTGATACACAGATTAATAAAAATGGGTTAATTTAAGATATAAGAGCTAGCTATAAATATGCATGAGCTGTTGGCCAGTGTTGTAAGTTTCTGTGTGATTATGCAGGTGTGAGCAGCCAGGAAACCAAAGCAGGGTTTCCATTTACACCACCTCCCCTTTTCCACAGATCCACTCCTCCTCCATTTCCCTTCAGAAAATAAGAGTCCCCCCCCCAACCAGAATAGCAATTGAGCAGGATACAATAATAGTAGGCAAAAACCCTCATATCAAGGCTAGATAAGGCAACCCAGTAGGAGAAAATGGGTCCCAAGAGCAGGGAAAAGAGTCAGAGATGTCCGCTCCCACTGTTGGGAGTTCCACAAAAGCTCCAAGCTAAACAACCACAACATATTTGCAGAGGACCTGGAACAAACCCTTGCAGGCTCCATGATTGTTGCTTCAGTTTCCTTGAGCACCTATGAACCCTGCTTAGTTGATTCTGTGGATGGTGTTCTCCTGGTGTCTTCACCCATTTTTTATTCAATACAGTTTCCATGAGTTTGTGGGCCTTTCTGTTGTTTCTGTTGTTGGTGGTCTATAACTTTAAGCCATTGTAGTTGAATAGGTTACAGTGGTTATTTCAATTTTCTTATATCTGTTGAGACTTGCTTTGTGTCCAAGTATGTAGTCAGTTTTGGAGAAAGTTCCATGGAATACAAGATCATATATTCTTTTGTATTTGGGTGAACTGTTCTGTAAATATCTGTTAGGTCCCTTTGGTTTATAGTATCTGTTAGCTACAGAATTTCTCTATTTTGTTTTTGTCTAGATAACCTGTCTATTGGTCAGAGTAGGGTATTGAAGTCTTCCACATGTGATTGAAAGTTTTGCAGGATATAACAGTCTGGACAGCATCTGTGATCTCTTAGTATCTGTAGCACATCTGTCCAGGTCTTTCCAGCTTTTTGAATCACCATTGAGAAATCAGGTGTAATCCTAATAGGTCTACCTTTACATGTTACTTGTCTTTTTTATTTTCAGTTTTTAATATTCTTTCTTTGGTCTGTATGTCCAGCATTCTGATTATTATGTGTTAATGGGAACTTTCTTTTCTGGTCCAATCTATTTGTGTTCTGTAAGCTTCTTGTGCCTTGATAGTCATCTCCTTCTTTAGGTTAGGAAAAATTTTCTTCTATGATTTATTTGAAAATATTTTCTAGGTCTTTGAGCTGGGATTCTTCTTCTTCTATCCCTATCATTCTTAGATTTGGTCTTTTCATAGTGTCCCAGATTTCCTGGGTGTTCTGTGTCAGAAGGGGAGGGGATTTAACGCTTTCTTTGACTGATGTATCCATTTCTTCTATTATATATTCAACTGAAATTCTCTCTTCCTTCTCTTGTATTATGTTGGTGAATCTTTCCTCTGTAGTTCTTTTTTTTTTAATACTTATTTATTTATTATGTATACAATACTCTGTCTGTGTGTATGCCTGCCGGCCAGAAGAGGACACCAGACCCCTTTACAGATGGTTGTGAGCCACCATGTGGTTGCTGGGAATTGAACTCAGGACCTTTGGAAGAGCAGGCAATGCTCTTAACCTCTGAGCCATCTCTCCAGCCCCCTCCTCTGTAGTTCTTGTTTAAATTCATAGGTTTCTCATTTCCAGAATTCCCTCAGTTTTTTGTCTTCTTTATTCTCTATTTCCATTTTTTAGGTCTTGAACTGTTTTATTTATTCCCTTCAACTGTTTTTGTTTTCTTGGATTCTTTAAGAGATTTTTTTTCAATTTCCTCCATTTTTGTTTATGTTTTACTGGATGTATTTAAGGTATTTAATCATTTCTTCTTTAAGGACCTCAACTATCTTCATATGATTGGGTTTAAGGTCTTTTTTCTTGCGCTTCAGCTATGTTGGAATAGTCAGTACTTGTTGTGGTAGGATAGCTGGGCTCTAGTGGAGACATATTGGCCTGGTTGTTATTGATTCTGTTTATATGCTGGGGTCTAGGTATCTGGATTTGAAATGGTTATAGGTCTAGGTGTCCATTTCTGAATTTTTCTTTTTTGAGTTGGCTTTTTATTCCTTGGTTTCTCTTTTGTCTCTGGAGTTTCAGAGTGTGATGGCTGTGTGTTGCCTGTTTTCCAGGCCTGCTCAGCTGGTGTGTTCACAGGGAATGCTTACTGGTGTGTTCACAGGGGATGCTTAATGGTATGTTCACAGGGGATGCTTACCGGTGTGTTCACAGGGGATGCTTACTGGTGTGTTCACAGGGGATGCTTACTGGTGTGTTCACAAGGGATGCTTACTGGTTGGAGGCTGGGATACTAGGATGAGTTGAAGGCAGAAAGGCTGGAGAAGGTCTTTGTGGGTATGGGGTCAAAGAGGAAAGAGAGATCAGGTTTTCTGCTACGTAGCTTGGATAAGACTGGGGGATTAGAACTGGAGGAGCAAAAAGAGAGGTGTGGATCCGCCTTCAGCATACTAACATATAGGAGGAGCAGCCCTTGGATTAGCAGGCAAGCTTTCTAGGGTTAGGGTCTGGGACAAAGCAACATGTGGCTGGAAAGATTAGAAGGAGACTATCTGTGGGATCCCCAGGAGATGGGAGCAGGGAAGGCTCCGAAGGGTATCCTAATGCAAAGCTGGGGTTGAGACTGGGTGATTGGATCTGGGAGAACTGAGAGAGAATGTCTGCAGGCTGCCTACCTGGTTTTATGGCAGGCATAGCCCATGGGTTAGCAGGGGGTGCCTACTGGAGTTGGGAGCTGGGAAAAAGCAAGATCGCAGGGGCAGGGAGTTAGAAAGGGAAGATCTATGGGATCCATGGGGTGGCAGGCGGGGAGAGCAAGGGTCAGGGAAGGCTGCTGCAGGTGTTCTGCTGCAGATCTGAGGATGGACACTCAGGAGCATTTTAAAACTGCAGCTTGTGGCATCCAAGGCAGTGCTGCCTGGGGGCAGGGAGTTCCTACAGTGCTCAAATGGGGCATCATGTACACTCTGTAGGATTCCCAGGTGGGAGGTTCTAAAACACTAACAACCACTGGCCAGAAAAAAATCTATATCTGAGACAAGAAAGCTCAGATCAGCTGCCAAGGCTTGCTCTTCAGCTTTGTAGGCATGGGGATAGAGGGGGGGGGGCAGCCAAGAGATTGTGGGGAGAATGAGAGTCTTCATGATCATCCCATACACAATGCATGCATATACAGGGAATTAGTACTTAGTAGAAAAATTACTAAATGCAACATACTACATGATTTTATTTGCTGTCTGTTTGTTTGGTTTGGTTTTTAAGACAAGGTTTCCCTCTGCAGCCCCAGTTGGCCTAGAACACACTGTAAACCAGGCTGGCTGAGAACTGAAGGCAATTCTCCTGCCTCTGCCTCTGAAGTGCTGACATTCTAGAGCATGCACCACCATTCCAGGCATTCTCTCTATCTCTGTCTGTGTGTGTGTGTGTGTGTGTGTGTGTGTGTGTGTGTGTTAGGGGTGGGCTCTGTGCATATGTTTTTCTATGTGTGCGTCTGTGTGGCTCTGTGTATGTTTTTTTGTGTATGTGTGTGGCTGTGGGGTCTGTGTGATTCAGCGTGTATGTTTTTCTGCATATATGTATGGTTGTGGGGGTCTCTGTGGCTCTGTGTGTATGTTTCTCTCTGTGTGTGCATGTGTGTGTATGTGTGTGTGTGTGTGTGTATGTGTGTGGCTGTGGCTATGGCTCTTATGTCTATGTGTCTGTGTAAGTGCAAGTGCATGTGGAGGTCAGAGGTCAACCTCAGATGCCATCCCTCACGTTCCATCTACCTGGGTTTTTATTTGTTTGCTTGCTTGGTTTTGTTTGTTTGTTTGTTTGTTTTTGAGCAGTGTCTCTGACTTAGAACCTGAGGCTCACTGGTTTAGCTAGGTTTGCTGACCAGTAAGGCACAGAGAGAGATCTGCCTGTCTGCTTCCCCTGTGCTGAGATGTAAAGCATGTGCCACCACATCTGGCTTTTTAATGTAGGTTCTAGGAGTCAAAAGCAGGGCTTCATCCTTACATGATAAGTATTTTGCTGGTTGAGCTGTCTTCTCAGTCCTAGTACTATATCTTAAAGCTATATGTTCAATATCTAAGGCTGGACCAAACTGTTAACAGTGGCTGTTTTTGTGTGAAGAAAATTGAGACGCATGGGTTCTTCTGGCTTTCTATTTTCAACAGTTGTGTGTGGCTCAATAAGCATATGTCATAGACTTTCCCCAGGGCTGAACCTCAATGTGCCAAGCTCCTCTATTTCTACACCATAAGGAAAAATCCCAGGGCACAAAAGTCCTTGCTTACTGGACAAGTATCTCCTCCACTTTCAGGCCCAATGTTCAGGCCACTTCCTCCAGGAAGCCTCTCTGGAAGTAGCCCAAGGTTGACTATAGACACCATAACCCAACGTGTCATGTACTCTCTAAAGAATCTTGCCATGGTCTATTGCGATGGCTGAGTCTTTCCTACAGTGTCTTCCACAGGACTTCTACTGAGCAACTGTGACGTCAACTGAAAGATCTTCCTTCCCTAAGCCAGGAAATGAAGACGGTCTCAGGAGGCCAAGAAACTGAAGATTCATAGACTTGCAGACAGCTAAGACATACAGTATTCACCCCAGGGAAAGGCCACTAGGCAGGCAGTCACTGACAGGCATCCAGGCATACGCCAGCACACAGAATGCACACGGGTCAGCACAGGCACACACTGACTGGCCCATCGGCTTCATGGAGGTCGACACACAGACCTACAAACACACACACAGAGAGAAAGAGAGAGACAGAGACAGAGAGAAAAAGAGAGAGAGGGAGGGAGGGAGAGAGGGAGGGAGGGAGAGAGAGGTGAATGGAGCTGGGGAAGTCGAAGGCCCCTGATCTCAGACCATATTGCAGTTCACACCACACCACCAGAGTTAGCTCTCCAGCACTGTCCTGGTGAGGGGCAGAACCAACTCACCCAAATGCCAAAGCCTGCAAGAGGTGGGGCTAACTCTTATGCCCAGGCAAGGTGTAGGACCAGCTCTCTAGAGGGCTGCAGCTAGGTTGGGTGGGACCAGCTCTACCGGACCACTTTAGCAAGGGGTGGGGGCCACATCCCCTGAATCCACACCTCCAGGGTCAACTCTCCCATACAGAGGCAGGGGTTGGGGGAGACAGAATACCAGCTTTGCCACAGGTGGTGAGGGGCGGGGCCATCTCTCCTGTACCCAGGCCACCTTACAGTCTGCCAGGGGCAAGGTGAGCTCTCCCACACTGCCCAGGCAAGGAGTAAAGCCAACTTTTTCACCTCACTCCCTGGGGCTCTCTCCCAAGACCGCAAGTAAGTAACTTTAAAAAAAAAAATGACTCACTAAAGTTTTTGAGACAGAGTTTCATGTAGGCCAAGCTAACCTCAAACCTGAACTCCTGATCCTCCTGCCCAAACCCCCAAGTGCTGGGATTGTAGTCATGTGCCACCAAAGCATATTTATGGGTGCTGTAAATGAAACAGAGGACTTCCTATAATGCTACAGAAGCCTTCTACCAACCGAGCTACATCCCCAGTCTTTTATGAATTTGTTTTACTACACAGATAATAAACATGTGCTTTTTTTCAAACATGTTACGTTGAGATTTCAGCTGCTAACATCTGATTCTGTGGTGTGCAGCCCACGATGGGACCCAAACCAGGGCTGCACAATGTGGCCACGGCGGTTTCCCACAGCTTGTACTCTAGGCCAAGTTCCTAATTGAACTCAAGAGCACTCAAGAAGCCACTTGCTAGGTGCCACAGTGAATTACTGAGCAAACCCAAGCTGAAGTTCTTCCTGTTCCTGTACTTGATCTTCAACAGCCTGGCATCCCCGGCCGCATCTAAATGAAGAGGTGCCATCAAGCTCACATCCTGGCCTCGATCTTGCTTTGCTGCTGACCAAGATGCTTCAGCTGTCACTCACCCGGGGGTTAGGAGAACCTAACTCAGCCTTGTTAATACAGACTGCTCGCCGTCTCCCCCATACCACCAACATCACCATTGTGGCTGGTGAGCTCAGGCTCAATAATCCCCTCCTAAGGATGAGTTCTCCTCTTCGCCAAGCTGAGAGGAGAAGATAGGGAGTGCTCTGGCAGGCAGCCCAGCCCGGCTGACTGCTTCTCTTTTGCAAGGAGAATGGGAGGGAAAAAAGCACACTGCTTTGCTTAGGAAGGACAGACAGCAAGAGTGCCGAGATAGACAGACAGAGCATGGGCACACTCAGTTTACAAATCCCCAGGGACCATAGCCTTAGTCATGTGGGAAATATCTAAAAATACACCCCCCAAAAGGCCTACCTTCTTTGAGACAAACCTCATGAAATCTCAAGGCAGCAACCACTACACTCACATAGCCATGAAATAAAATGGCATATTCAATTCTTCATAACAATAGCCTCATATCAAGGGTTCCATAGTTACATGTGGCTAGTGGCTCCCATACTGGACAGCACAGACAGAGAACATATCCATCCTTGCAGAAAGTTCTGCTGGACAAACACTGGCATGAGAGCAAGTGACATTCTATGTTGGTTCTTCTTCACTCAATATGCCCATGGAGGCTTCTTTCCCGTTATTTTCTTCCCAGTCACCTCTAAGAGGGTCTTTCCCATGAAGGGCAGGGCTGTGCATAGAATGGAAAGGGTTTCTCACTAAGCTTTTCGAATTCGCCATGTTTAAATTGTGTTTTTTCCAGCAGAATGCCTTTTCTGCCTTAGCCTCCGGTTCCCTGGGGCTCAGCAGCCCCTAACCAGCTTCGCATGGCCCGTCGCCACCAGGACACATTTCACACAAATGAAAGCAGCATTTCTGGAGTTAAGGAAAAGCGTGCACTTCTGACATGGATTTTTAACAACCTTCCCATATGGGAGACCCAGGCCTCTCCTCTGGGCCTCAGATGCTGTGGTTTCTGACATTTTGAAAGCAGCTTTGAATAGTTCTAGATATTTTATGGGCTGAAGAAATTGGGGCCTCATTTTATAGCATGCCATAAAGGATCTCACCACACTGCAGAAAAAATTATTATTAAGGCCAAATTAAAGGCAGATAGATCTTCCTAGAATGGCTCTTCTGTTTTTTCTTTTCTTTTTGAGATTTTAATATAAAACTTTTAAAATAAAATACACACAGCACCCTCACCATAGTCAGGGTACAGTCAGGATAAAGTAGGAACATAGAAGAACATTTATTAAAATACAGTTCGTGTGTGTGTGTGTGTGTGTGTGTGTGTGTGTGTGTGTGTGTCCTTCCGGGCACGTGTATACAAAACTGAATGTCTTTGTTTGTTTACAGGATCCCCATTAATATCAAGAAGATAGCAGAAATGAAGATAAGTCCATCCTCAAAGGCTCCGAATCTCAAAAGAGATCATCAGTTTGGATACAGCTGAATGGACAAACTTGAGTCATTTTAAATTTAAGAAGCACCAGTGGATAGCCCCATACCCAAATGTATATACACAGTACAAATTGGGGTCCATGGACTATTATATAATTTTTTTAAATGTTTCAGTTTCCCAGTAATCCTCATTCAGAGACCCTAAATATAAACTATGAATTAATGCCACTGACTCAAGTAAACACATGTTAGAACTTACCAACTCTCAGTAATATTATTTTTTTAATTTAATCAGTTTATGTACCTAATGTGTGTTGGTATTTTCTCTGCATGTATGTCTGTGCACCACATGTGGTCTTGACGCCCATGAAGACTAGAAGAAGGCAGTGGATCCTCTTAGACTGCAGTTATAAACAGTTGTGAGATACCATGTGGGTGCTGGGAATCAAAACCAGGTCTTAACCTCTGAGCCATCTCTCAAACCCCTATATTCTTTTAAAATCACCAATATTTCATCAGTACTTCCACAATCAATATCTGTCATTTTGTTTGTTTATAGCAGACTATCTTTTACTAATTAAGACAAATAAAATTTATATTTTTAAACATCAGTTTGTGGAAATATGTCAGTCATTACAAATAAAGCTATCAATTACTTTGTTATATATTATATGAAAATGGATCAATCATTGCAAAGGTCCTTTGTTTTATTTTGTCTTGTTCTGTTCTGTTTTTTTCAAGACAGGGTTTCCCTGTGTAACAGCCCTGGCTGTTCTGAAACTCACTCTGTAGACTAGGCTGGCCTCAAACTCACAGTGCCTCCCAAGTGCTGAGATTAAAGGTATGTGCCACCACCACCTGGCTCAAAATTTTAAAAAAAAATATTGGTTGAAAGAATATTTCTACATAGAAGATTACATTAATCATAAGTCCCCCCCTCCATGATCCCTCTCTCTCCATTCTGACTGTGGACACAGTGTGACCAGCCACCTCACGCTTCTGCTGCCAGAGCTAGAGCCTTCTCTGCCATGGTGGACCATACCCTTTCAAACTGTGAGCCAAAACAAAGCCTTTCTTTCTCAAAAAGAAAGAAAAATGGAATAAAGGACGAAACTGGGCAAAGAAAACTAGAAGCAATCACCAGTGGACTGCTCAGGATACGTACTCTGGTCACAAATTTGATTCAAGACTTTCAAGCAGCCAACTCAAAGAGAGAAACTCAGGTACCTAGACAAGTCAGTGTCCATGAGAAATGGCAGTTTTTAAGAAGTCCTTTCCTCTCCCTAGCAAAGAGGACAGTACAAAAGTGGCCAACAAGGGTCTCACTGACGACTCGAATAACAGAGGAGTTTACTGTTTGGCCTTCTAGTGAGACCAATGAAGATGAGCAGTTCTGAGACTTTCAAGACACAATTGGCTTCAAAATAGATTTGCTTTGTGCAGTTAAACAGATTTTTTTGACGGATTGTTTAGTATGAGTGTAAATTGCAGTGCTGTGGTTCTTGGTGCAAGGAGGGATATGTGGGATCCTGTTTCAACCAACTGGAGAGATGTTTCAAATGAAAGAAGCACGCTCCTTCTCTACTGCCACCTGTCCCCCCAAGATTGGACTATCGTCCCCATAGCTATTAACAGAAACCTGAAGTTGGAAAGTTAACTTAGCAGTTGAGAGTACTCACTGCTTTTGCAGATGGCCTGAGTTTGGCTTCCAACACCCACATCGGGCAGTTGACAACTGCCTGCTACTCCAGCTCTGGAGGCTAGTGCCTCTGCTCTTAACAGACAACAGAAGTCACGTGTGCATACCCACCCGGACAGACACACACAGAGAGACAAAGGCAGACACACACAGGGTTGGGGAGAGAACTAAATAATAAAAATTTGAAGAAAATGAAAGACTGGATGGCTCAACAGTTAGAGCACTTGTTGCTCGTCCAGAAGAACCAAATTCACTTTCCAGCAGGTTGCATGTTAGGTGGTTCATAATCTCCTTTTACTCCAACTCCAAAGGACCAATTCCCTCTTTCGGCCTCTTCAGGTACCCATATACACTCACACAAACACATCAATAAAAATAAATCTTAACAGCAAGCTTGTAGTGGACCCACAACACCAGTAGGGTGGGAACCTCAGGAAGAATAGATACTTTGGTGAGATCATAGTAAGATGCAGACATGAAAACCACATGGACAACTTTCTCCAAGGTCACCTTGATATCACTGTGGACTAAATACGCAATGTCTTGCCTAGGGCCTTGTCTTACCTATTCTTAACTCGCTCACTAGATTCTGAAGCAGAAGCTGTAGCCCCAGAGCAACGGATGGTCCGTGTACTGTTTGGGCTAGCTTCCCTAAACATTCTTCTCAAAAGAGTTTTTCAGAAAGAATGAATTCCAATTCTACTCCCCAGTGAGCACAGCTGGCGCGCCACTCTGTATTTCCAGTTAGACAGCCTCGTGCTACGACAGTTCACTTCAACATGACAGATATGGCTGCTGATCAAAGTCGGGGCAACAAAGAAAAGGACATTCATAATGTGCAGCCTCCCTCCTCTACCTCCCCATGTGTCTTGGGACACAGCTAAAATATGGACTTGGTCAGAATCCAGATCCCATCTGGTTCTTTAAGCCCTACCCAGCTGAGAACCCCAGTGGATGGAGGATGTGTGTCTATACAGCTACGCTCCACTCAAAATGCCTTGGTGGAAATCTGATACATCGTTGTTGTAGATCTGACACCTAGAAATTCTGCCACATAGTCTTGGCGCTTACTGAAGAGGTTTGAACAAAATTCATATGTAACAATAATATGATATTGGTGATATGAATAGAACTCTTGTCCGATACTGCAGATAAAGAGACTGCCCAGCCAGGGACATTCACTGACTCATGTGCTGGTAAAGCCTGTTGGCAGGTCTCAGTGGTTGAGGGTCTGCTTGTGGTAGGAGGGTAGGGCAGAGAGGGGGGATATCAAGATTAACATATGAAAGAAACCCACAGAACCCTGGAAACCCTACCAACTGTAAGCTACCTTCATCAAAACAAAGCATTACAAAAAGAACGCATAGCACATAAACGACTCAGAAAAGGTCTCAGAGCCCCTGGCTCAACCTCTTTCAGAGCCTGAACCTGGCTATAGTTCAGGCCTATTTCCAAGCTCACTCCTTCAATGTACGCTCTCTTTTCCTGTTCCAATCCACTTGTCTCTGTATCTCATTGTTTAGAGACACAAGACCTGGTCATCTCAGCTGGGTCAAGCTCAGGACCTAAGAGGAGAAAGTATTTGGGCCCGACTTGAACAATAGGTATAAAAAAGTTGACCGTTCAGTTTTGAGGCAAGCAGTGAAGATTTAAAGAGTGTGTTTGACGCTGTCTTAGTCCTGTCAAAGTCATGAGGAAAGAGCCGGTTCTGTCAGAAGCTGGAGTAGAGATCCACACTGGTACTCAAAGGAAGGAAGGAAGGGGACTTTCTACTGCACATCTGTTTGTACTTCTTGTGTTTTCTCTATCTACACACAAATGGATTCAGTACTAAACAGCCCTGAATCTATTTGAAATGACAAAGTAGAGAGCAACAAATTCCCGACTCTTATCTCTGGTTGCAATTCTAAATTCTTCCAGCGCGGCTCTGGGTGCAGAAAGAAAATAAAAACTATGTCTGTTGAGACTTCGGTGGAAGTGCTGGAAGACAGTAAGATGCTGGCGATGTTTGAGAAGTGGCTTCTGAGCGTCCCTGTTATAGACAGCAGGAGAGCAGTATAGGGACAAGCGTGACAGTGCACATGCAAGAAACATTTCCATCTCGCCCCGGGGCTCATTTCACATCACAGGTGGATACCGCCGTCCATTCTCCGGACTACACTTGGGTTTCCTAATCTCTGCTTCTCATACAAATGAGAACAAACCGTGAAATAGTAGACTCCAGGCCAAACGTTTGCAAATACAGCAGTCCCATTCAGAAGAACTAGGCCAGATTTTGTGGGAGCAGGGCAGGTCTGCCCCAGTTCTCAGGCCTTGAATAGGCTCCTGAGAGACTGAGCTGAGTTGGGTGGGGGGGTTCACTCATCACTGGGTCTGTTCTTTTGCTCATGCACACTCTCAGTCTTGGCCAGGAAACCACTCTCGCCACTCTATCGTGAGCTTGCCACGGCATCACGGTTTGCTTTGGTTGGTTGTTGTTGTTTGGGTTTTGTTTTGTTTTTGTTTGTGACCTGGTCTTTTGCTATATTTGAGCCATGTTTACACATGTTTACACATCTTCATAGGTGAAGACGAAAGAGGGTGCTAGGTTGTTGTATCTCAGAACACGAAGTCGGATCAGGGATGTGTGCAGTGGTAGAACCAGAGACAGTTTATTAAGAAAAAGAGGAATAGCCGGGCAGTGGTGGGTCACAATCTCAACCCCAGCACTCGGGAGGCAGAGACAGGTGGATCTCTGAGTTCAAGGCCAGCTTGGTCTACAAAGAGAATTCCAGGATAGTGAGAACTGTTACACAGAGAAGCCCTATCTTAAAAAAATTAAAAGAGGGAAACCCTGTCTCGAAAAACCAAAAAAAAAAAAAAAAAAAAAAAAAATTAAAAGAAACACACACGGGGAGGGGGAGGAGTTATGGAGGCTGGGGGAGATGGCTCAGTGGGTAATGGTGGTACAAGCATGAGGTTTGTTTGAGCTCAAAGAAGTTTGCTCAGGAAGTGAGATAGCAACTCTCCTCCCCTTTCAGACACAAACATGTTTGTCTCAAAGTGCTATTTAAGGTCTAGGGCTGGCTGGACCCCCTAATTCTGTGATATCAGGAGAGAATGATACAGAAACAGTGAAGACACATTAAGGGAAAACTAGTTCCTTTTGGTTGAGAAGATAAAATCTCTGTCCTGGGTGGAATCTAGCATCCCAAGCTACCCAACTGTAAACAAGTTAACAGAGCGAGGCCACTAAGACACCTGGCTAAGGACCACTCCCCAAGGAAGGCTCATCTTAAGCCACGATGAAGAGATAGGTGGGATAATTACCACTATAACGAGATAATGAACCTTTCCTAGCAGAATTCCCAGCCCCTATCACAGTCCCCATGATCCATCACGTTCTGCTGAATCTGCAACTATTTTTTTTTTTTTTTTTTTGCCAGTGCTGGCCAGAGCATAAGTCGGCTTTTTTTTCCTGATATGCTCTGCTTTCTCACTCTCTCTAAAGCCGAGTGGCTAGCTGCCTCTCCACCCTGTGACTAATCTCCTTGTAAGCCTAAAACAAACAGCTTATCTTTTTCTCTTCCCTCTCTGTTTTCCTCCTCTAAGCAGCTATGATTCCCGATTCCCATCTTGCCTGCCCTGGGGTTTTCTTTTCAATACTAATAAAACTGTCCTCTTGGAACAAACCTCGGTTTTGCATAACTTTCAAACTTTTCCTGCTTCTTCCTTCCTTTCTTTTTTTTTTAATCAAGTGGGCAATTTTATTAAAAAAAAAAAAAAAGCAAAATAAAAAACAGAAACAAAAACACCAAACGGAAGTTCACACAGGAAGGGAGGTTCCCAGGGTCAGGTTGCCCTCCACCTGCTAAGCATCCTGCTGCTTCACGAACCAGTTCGGGGTGGCCTCCATGCCTTCCTGTGGGCAGATAAACACCACCGAGGTGCGCGCGGCACACCACGAGCCCCAGCTGCCCTTTGTCCTCTGTCAGCTTGTCCTGGTCATCGGGGTCTCGCATGTACTCGAAGGTCCTGAGCAGTGGGTCAAACCCTTTCAGGATCCCATTGGCTTCCCGGCCACCCTGGAACTTCACTCGGATGGTCTTGTCAAAGCACTTAGACAAGTCCAAGATGCTTGCTTTCTTCTTTTTCTCTTTGTCCTGTGCCATCTTGCCACCACACATCTTAGAGTTTAATATCTTAACTGGCAAAAATGGGAAGGTGCAGCCATGAAAAGCGTTCACTTTTCATAAAGCCGCTGTAGAATAAGCTTTGTACTTAATACACACACCTGCCATAGCTGAATCATAATTAATATACTGTACTTGCTGACTATTGTATACTTTACCTGTTGATCTATACTCCCCCTGCTTGAGTACCCGTCTGGCAGCTTCTATAAGCTCTCTATTGGAAATTGGCTCATTGCTCCCTTTAAGAATTTTACTTAGTGGCCCAAGATCTCCCAATAAGAGTATTATAACTAAGGCTTTAGCCATTTTATATCTAATTAAAAGCTTGTAAGCGATCCTCCTCTTAATTTGCAAGTCTGCCTAGCTGATAGGAAAATGGAAAAGAAAAAGCATATTCAACTAATGATGCTGGCCTAACTAGACATCAACATGCAGAAGAATGAAAACAGATCCATATTCATCTCTATGCACAAAACTCAAGTTTAAATGAATCAAGAACCTCAACATAAAACCAACCACATTGAACCTCACAGAAGAAAAAGTTAGAAGTACCTTTGAATTCATTGGTACATCTCAGACACAGCCTCAGTGACACAGACATTGAGAAGAACAATTAATAAATGAGATCTCCTGAACTGAGAAGCTTCTGTTTAGCAAAGGACATAGCCAACAAGATACAATATCAACCTATAAAATGGTAAAAATATCTTTACTAATCCACTCCAAAACATACAAAGAACTCAGGAAATTAGTCATAATCTAATTAAAGTATTCGGTACAGACCTAAACTGAAGACTCAACAGATGAACTTAAAATGACTGAAAGACACTTTAAAAATGTTCAACATCTTTACCCATTGGAGAAATGTAAAACTAAAACAACTCTGAGATTCCATCTTATCCTTGTAAAAATGACCAAGATTAAAAACACTGCTAATGAGGAAAGGGTGTCTGAACTGGCCCCGTCCCACAGCCACACGGATGAACATCCTGCACACCACCATAGAACCTTCATCTGGCAATGGACGGAGACAGAGACCCACACTGGAGCACCGGACCTAGCTCCCAAGGTCCCAATGAGGAGCAGAAGGAGGGAGAACACGCGCAAGGAAGCTAGGACCGAGAGGGGTGCGCCCACCCACCGAGACGGTGTGACAGATCCAATGGGAGACCACCAAGGCCAGCTGGAATGGGACCGATGGAGCATGCGATCAAACCAGACTCTTTGAATGTGGCCGACGGTGGAGGCCGACCGAGAAGCCAAGGACAATAGCGCTGGACCTCGACTCCACTGCATGGACGGGCTCTGTGTGAGCCCCGCCAGCCTGGACGCCCAACATTCCCCCCCCCCAACCTGGGGAAAGCTGGGAGGACCCTGGACCTCCCACAGTGCAGGGATCCCGACCAAGGGGACAAACTGCTCCCTGGCCTGGAGAGGGAGGGAGTGGGGGCATGGGTGGAGAGGAGGGGAGGGAAGTGGGAGGAGAAGAGGAGACGGAAATTCCCAATAAAAAATAAAATAAAAAACAAAAAACCCACTGCTGACAATGTATGCTTTAAGAGAATGTAGGATAAAGAAAAAACTCCTCCGCCGGGCGGTGGTGGCGCACGCCTTTAATCCCAGCACTCGGGAGGCAGAGGCAGGCGGATCTCTGTGAGTTCGAGACCAGCCTGGTCTACAAGAGCTAGTTCCAGGACAGGCTCCAAAGCCACAGAGAAACCCTGTCTCGAAAAACAAAAAAAAAAAAAAAAAAAAAAAGAAAAAACTCCTCCATTGCTGGTGGAAGTGCAAACTGGTACAGTTGCTTTGGATCCTAGTATGGCGACTTTTTAGAAAATTAGGCAACCATACCTTAAAACTCAGCAATACCAGTTTTTTGACCTATACAAAAAAGATGCTCAACCATACCATAGGACATGTTCTCACCTATGTTCACAGCAGAATTATTTTCTCATAGACAGAATCTGAAAACAACCCCAAAGCACCTCTTCTACACATATGATAAATGAGCAATACCATCCTTTACAATAGTCATAAATACCATAAAATATTTTGGAGTAACTTTATTCAAACAAGTGGAAAATTCTGCATGATAAAAACTTTAAATCTTTGAAGAAAGAAAATGAAGACTTCAGAAAATGAAAAGATCTCCTATTCTCTTGTGAAGGTAGAACCAACATAGCAAAAATGACAATCTTACTGAAATCAATCTACAGATTCAATGCAAATGCCCATTAAAATTACAGCAAAATCGACTTTGTGCCTTGGTCCAATCCTTGCAGTGGCTGTCTGAGTTTTGGGGACTTTTTTAGTCTGCTCTATACTGTCAATGTCCGTGTGTCAGGAAGCCTCTGAGGTCTCTCTAAGCCTGCTCTCTTGGTCTTCTTTCCTCAGGAAGAGACCAGCAGAACAGCCCCAGAGTAAAATAAAACATTGTGTCCTTAAGAACAGCCAAAAGGCGAACTGTGTCCAACAGGTGTTGCTAGTGTTTATCCCCTAGTATAAAAGTGCCTGCAGTGGGGAATAAAAGCTTGAAGTTCAGCACGGAGCAAAAAGCTCAATCAGGAACTTCAGACGAGGGCTTCAGATTCACCAGTTGACTCTGCTAGCTGTGGTGAGTGCCCCATCTGAGGGTGTTATCTCTGTCTGTTGTGGTGAGTGCCCCATCTGATGGTGTCATCTCTGTTGTGAGTGCCCCATCTGATGGTGTCATCTCTGTTGTGAGTGCCCCATCTGATGGTGTCATCTCTGTTGTGAGTGCCCCATCTGATGGTATTATCTCTGTCTGTTGTGGTGAGTGCACCATCTGATGGTGTCATCTCTGTTGTGAGTGCCCCTTCTGATGGTGTTATTTGTCTGTTGTGGTGAGTGCCCCATCTGATAGTGTTATCTCTGTCTATTGCCCGGACTCTTTCAGCTGGGAACTCCAGCTGCCCCTTTGCTTTCTGCTGGATATTGTGAATATCTAATTTAATGGAGTTTTCCTCCCTCTCTACCTCTGTCTGTCTGTCTGTCTCTCTCTCTCTCTCTCTCTCTCTCTCTCTCTCTCTCTCTCTCTCTCTCCCTCCCTCCCTCCCTCCCTCCCATCTTTCTTCGCTTCAGCTATCTTAGATCATTTTCTGAACCACACAAAACTTTTTTTGAGACGGGTCCTCTCACTGAACCCGAAGTTCACCAACGCCACCAGAAACTGGCTGGCCAGCAGGCTCTGAGACCCATCCTCTTTCCAGCTCCCCAGTGCTGGGGTTACAGGCATGCACCTCCTTTCACGTAGGTGCTTGGGATCCTAAATCCAGTCCTTATGCTTGAGCAGCAACAGTTTGACCAACTAAGCCATCTCCTCAATCTTGAGACGGACTGATTTTTACATCAATTCTGAATTTCTCCTCAAATAAAAATGGGTATTTCCTAAACAGAAAGACATAAGAGAAATATCTGTCCTGGCCTGTGTCTATCATCTGGATGTATCTTACAGACCTCTAGCTGCAGAAAATCTAAGTAACCCAGGGGCCCAGGAGCTGTCTCTGGAATCCATCAGAGCATGCAGCACACAATGCCTGTCTGTGCTCTATGCACTACCATACAGTTCGTGAGCTTCAGGCAAGGGGCTGGAGGTTGAAACACACAAAGACACACAGACAAACAAAAACACGAACCTCTAGTCACTGGTAAGAAGCCCTTTATTCAATAGCACCACGGAGGCTTATATACCCAACAGTCAGGTGGGCCAACAGGTGAAAACCTTATCCTCTGATCCTCAAGACCAAGGCAACACGTGCTCGTGAAGCAGAGCTGGTAAACAACTTTGACACAGCTTTCAGTAACTCAAATCAGAAGGAAAGTAAAGATCTCTAGCAGGGAAGAGCAGCTGGAGGCTAGGACTCAAAATGGTCCCAACAAGAGCGTATACACCCAAGTCCCATGTCTGCGGCTGGTTGAGTCTGCTGAGTGATTTAAGAGACCCATTGCTAAGAAATATACTTTCTTCTGATGATAGCCTGAACACCAAGATACCCATGCCATTCTGCCACCCCTTCTTGGTTTGCACAGCTTTCTGGGATGCTTCAAGCAACCTTTCTTCCTTCACACAGGCCACACGTCCACTGAGGTCTGATGGCTCCAGCCTTGACTAGTTGTGTCTGTATTTTCTCTCACAGGCATTCCCCTTAATACAATTCATTCTTCCACCTTTTGTGCCGTTGGGGCAGACCAAGCCTAAACCCCAGCCCTCTTTAGATCTTGCTTCTGTTTGTTGGCCTGGGTGTGAGTTTTGTCCCATGTTGTTTTATATTTCATGCCAGCCTTATGGGGACAGTAAATTTCTTTCATCCAGATGTTCTGACTGTCCTGATTATGAACAAATCTTAGTCTTCCCCCCAGTTATGTCTGTTTATGGAACACCTGGCCTGGCCTGCGATGATTGTTATGCTGGCTAGTTTTATGTCAACTTGACACAAGCTAGAGTAGTTAGAGAAGAGGGAATTTCACTTTCCTAAAAAAAAAAAATGCTGCCATAATATGGGGCTGTAGGCAAGCCTGTAGGGAGTTTTCTTAATTAGTGATTGATATGGGAGGGCCCAGCCTACTGTGGGAGAAGCTACCGGCTGGGTGCTGTAAGAAAGCAGGCTGAGCGAGCTATGAGGAGCAAGCCAGTAAGCAGCATCCCTCCATGGTCTCTGCAAGAGCTCCTGCCTCCAGGTTCCTGCTCTGTTTGGGTTTCTGTCCTAAGGTTCTTTGCTGATGAACAGTGATGTGAAAGTGGAAGCTAAATAAAAACCCTTTCTTTCCTCCCCAACTTGCTTTTTGGGCCATGGTGTTTCAACACAGCAATAGTAACCCTAAGTAGGACAGTTGTGTTTTTATGATGTAGATTCTGCACATATTTGTAGGCAGAAGCTGCTCGTTTGTTTCCCGGCTGCCCAAACCCAAAATAATCACACAGAAACTGTACTAATGGTAATACTGTTCGACCATTAGCGTAAGCATATTGTTAGCTAGCTCTTATATCTTAAATTATCCCATTTCCATTATTTTATATTTTACCACAAGTTTTGTGGCTTAACTGTACTAGTACGCAGGCTGGGGATGAAGGAGCAGGCTCTGCCTACGTGTAATTCTAAAATTCCAGAGGCTAAGGCAGGAGGATTACTGTGAATTTGAGGCTACTCTGAGCTATATAGCAAGTACCATTCAGTCAAGGCTGCATACTGAGAAGATGGGGGGAAAGTGTGACTATGATCAAAAGTACATTGTAGCAAATGCTCAAAAAACTAATACAAATATTTCTTAAGGACTTAGGTTGCAAACTCCATAATTATTATATCAGGTTTAAGAAATTCCAGAAAATTCCATCTTTCACTCTTTGGTATAGTCTGGGACATGCTGGTGGCTACCCAGTCAGTGCCTGTGAGCTTAAGTGTGTCTTTTGACTCCCTTACAACTACGTAACTAGGGAGCAATCTGGGACTTGTCTTTCTGAGATGGACTGGAGTTGTCAGAGAGAGCTGTATTTGCAGGATTTGGGGGAATTATAGCAACAAGCACAATGGAAATGATTCCTAAAAGGCTTTCCCTTGGCCCAGGAGTCCCTGACTCACTGATTAGCCATGTGTCTCCCATGGAAGCATACCTACTGTCTGCCTCGCCACTGACCTTTTAATGGTTTATTTATTTTATGTGTATATGTGCATCTGTGCATGTATGTTCCTCTGTGTGCAGGTTTGCATACCTATGTGTGCATGTCCATGTGAAGGTCATAGAACGGTCTTGGATATCATCCTCAGAAATGTTTTCTGCTTCCTTTGAAACAGGGTCTCTTATTGGCCTGGAACTCACAAACTAGGCTAGACTGACCAGCCAGCATGCCCCAGAACTGCTCCTGTCTCCACTTCTCCAGCACTGCGGTTGCAGACATGAAACACTCTTGCCTGGTGCACATGAGGCCCAGTCCTGACAAAAACATCTGTATGGTAAAAGTCTTGATCCTCTCCACCATCGCCTGACCCACTATCTACCCTTTCTTCCCAGTGCCTTTTTTTCCAATAATGTAGATTCTAATAAAATCTAGTTCATACTTTCTGCCTCCACTTAGCTCCTAAGAAAAATTTTTAAATGAAAATCTTTTATCGCCAATGATTGACAGATCTCAGTTAAAGATGGTCTGTTTAAAAGAGTCCACATGTATGTTAGGCAACGAAATACCTCAGAGGAGAAAAATAACGATCTGTAATACTATAATGTTTTTCCATTCAAAAAGTCAAATACTCCCAAATGCCTTTCAGGACTGATGACTTTTTAAGGAGAGAAAGAGAGAGGTAGAATATTTCTAGGGCAACAGATGGAAAGAATTAGAAACCACGAGGTAAAATAGCACTGAATTGCATCCAGGAGCTCACCCTGGTTATAATTATGAACACTTACGAAATGAAGAACTAAATTGCTAATGTATAAATGCAGCAACACGAAGCCTTCGGCTCTTGGCCAGAGGCATGCAGTTCCCCCACATCATTCTAAAGCCAGTGATTTATACTTATAATACTTCCAAGATGAAGCTAGCATTCCCATCACACGTATTCCAGAAAATGATAGATGGTCTATTTCCTGATGAAAGAGACTTCCTGGCACTCCATGTAAAACAAAGCATGAAAGAGGGAAAATGTCACTCAATAAAACATATGGTTTTTTTCTTTATGTACTAACAAGCAAAAATGGCATGAATTTGAGTGTCTCGTGACTGATTAAGGTAGACCTCATTTCTAGGCTCCAAAGGAAAGTTCGAGGTCAGTCTGACCTACAGATTGAGTTCCAGGAGAGCCAGGACTACACCATGAAACCCTGTCTCGAAAAAAAAACAAAACAAAAAAAAAAAAAACTAGATCAGGACACCCAGTATCCTCTGACCTCTGAACGCACATGCGTACATGCAGCCAGGCACTTGTGTTTGCAACACCGCGCATGCGTACACACACACACACACACACACACACACACACACACACACACAGAGGGGGAGAGAGAGAGAGAGAGAGAGAGAGAGAGAGAGAGAGAGAGAGAGAGAGAGAGAGAGAGAGAGAGAGAGAAACTCAGAAAGCATTCTGATTGCAGAACAAAGAGGGGGGAATAAAGTATGTGGATCACAGCAGGGGAGAGGGCAGGTGGCAGGAAGTGACGTCAGGATGGGATCACCCTAGAGACCATGGCAAGGAGTTTACATTTTCTTCCTCAAGGAAATATGATGCTTTAGGCAGATTTGCACGGAATCTCTTTTCCCAGCTCCATTTTCACCCACTCTCCAGTTAAGCCTGGAGACTGCTTGGCTCCTGGCCAGTACTGGCCCTGTACCTCAGGATTTGCTAAAGGCCTGGATGGAGGAGTGGAGGCACATTCCTAAGGCATAGCCTGGGAACCCCTTAAAAGCTTGATGAGCCGCATCTCTTCTCAGGGGCCTTTGTGTTTGTATCAGGAGCCAGAGGGGCCTCTTCCTCTTTGAAGCAAATGCCGTTTCTTCGAAGAGATTTACAATTAGGTCACAAATTGCCAAAGGTTATCATTGTGCTTCATATTTTCAGCAGCATTATGGCAATTTCAGACAATATGTTTGGCCAAAGCAGTAAGCCTTAATCATTCTACTTTTAAATTATAGCCCGGAGTCTTGTCACATAAGCGTCTATGTTAGAAACTTCTGTAGTTTGTTTGCTTGCTTGTTGCTGTTGAACCTGGTACCTTGTGCATGCAAGAAGCTCTTTCTGAGCCCCATATGTGTCTGTCCCGTTTCCTGATCCAAAACCCAGCCCCATGCCTCCAGGCGCACACAGGGTGATGCTCCCCAGTTCCAGGAAGGCAGAGCGGGCCCCTGAGGTCTTCCCAGGACCCTTGTTTTCTTTTGGACTCCATTTCTTAACTTCACAGGACTAAACTCAAAATAATACCTTTACAGCATATAATGTATGGGCTGCTATCAAAGGCAATGCTTTATTTAAAACAGCAACCCCGTCTCAGCTATGCCAAACTCCCTAAAAGGCCTCTTAAACTCCCCGAAGTCTGAAAATACAACCTTGCCACTGTGTTCCATTGTAGGCCTATATTCTTTCAGGAAACCTAAACCCCAGTGGCTCCCGTGAACTCCTTCCAGCTGCTTAAACAATTGATTTTAAACATCAGCACCTGTAATAGCGGAGGCTGTCAGGCTGTGTTTGTACATGCCTGTACTTTTCAGCACTCCAGAGGTTAAGCCAGGATGATCAAGGCCAACATAGGCTACATTGAGATCAAGCTATGTAGCAAAATTCTGTGAAGAGGAAAGAGGAGGAAAGGGGGGAAGAAGAGGAAGAAGAAGAACCAAGGAAAGCAAATTGATATTTTACAACCTGCAGCTGCATTTTGGCATTTTATTTCTAGTTAAAATAACTTCCCCACTCTAAATGTAAAATTCATGGCTGGAATTTTTAAAGAACTCGCTATCTTTGCTACATGAGAAAAAGAAAACAAATATTTAAATGATTCAGTGTTACAACATAGCATTACATATGATCCTCAAGTTCTAGCACCCGGAATGTTTAATATCAAGTAAATAAAAAATACATAAAATTTTCATTTCACGTGTCTTCTAGAACTTTCCACAGATAAATATTAAATGGTTTTTAATATTCCCCAAATCATCTTTCCAGAAATACTCTGGCCATTCAATTAAGGTTCAATTTCTACTGTATTTTTTATTTCCAGTCAAGTTCAAAGAAAACACAGACAATTGAGATAGCTTCATTATGTATTTTTAGAACTATCTTCCTTCGGTTTTCAATTTAATTATTTTGATTTAAAATTCTTCCAACCCTCAGCCAGTTTGGTCTTTCAATCTAAGCTTCAAGGGGAGAGTCTATCTGTAGCCATTTTTCCTCTAAGAAAGGGACAACGCGTCATGATTGAGGATGAACATAACTCTTAGGTTACGCACCAGGGCCCGCCCTGCTAGGATGTGGGAATGCGTCCTATACAGTGAAGGAATTTCCTAACTGGGTGGGGGAGACTGTTCTTCTCTGGAGCAGGGATCATCAAAATGTGGTCCTTCAAACAACTCCTATGTGGATTCTACTTTTGTTCCATCTGGAAGTTAAGAATAACTTTTTAAGATTTAAAAAGTACATATATGAACATTATGTATTTGTGATGGCTATTCTTGTTTGTCAACTTGATGAAGTCTGGAACTAACTAAAAAATCCATACATGTAAGGGATTTTTTTTTCTTAATTAAATCATTTGAAGTGGGAAGAGCCACTTTTAATCCAGATCTTTTGGGTGGGAAGGTCTACCTTTAATCTGGGACACACCTTCTTCTGACAGCCTATATAAAGGACATGGGCGAAGGAAGCTTGTCCTCTGCCTATTTGCCCTCACTCTCAATAGGCAAGTCCATTCCTTCACTGGCATTAGAACCTACTTCTTCAGGATTCCAGCATCTACTGAAGAGAACAACTAAGACATCCAGCCTCATGGACCGAACAACTACTGGATTCTTGGACATTCGGTGGGTAGACAGCCATTGTTGAACCAGAAGGAGCCACAGCCTGTAAACCATTCTAATAAATCATACACACACACACACACACACACACACACACACACACACACACATTCTATAGCAGTGATTCTTAACCTTCCTAATGCTGTAACCCTTTAATACAGCTCCTCATGTTGTGGTGACCCCTAACCATAAAATTACGCTCATTGCTACTACATAACTGTGTTTTCTGATGGGCTTAGGTGACCCCTGTGAAAGGGTCGTTTGACTCCCAAACAGGTTACAAACCACAGGTTGAGAACCTCTGTTCTATAAATTCTGTTCCTCTACAGAAGCCTGATTAATACAAAGTTTGTCTGCATGTATGTATATGAACTGTGTGTATGCCTGGGACAGGATCCTCTGGAAATGGAGTTATGGGTGGTAGTGAGCCACCATGTGGGTCCAGAAAATTGAACTGGGGACTTCTGGTGCAGCAGCCAGTGTTCTTAACTGCTGAGCTATCTCTATAGCTCTATGATTAATCTTAATTGTCAACTGGGTGGGACACATAAAACACCACCATAGATTTTTTATGTCCTACTATTTTGTTGTGTATTTATGTGTATGAGAGAGTGTGTGTGTGCTGTACATATGAGTATGGTGATCCATACATCTGTGTACATGAATGTAGGCCAGAGGAGGTGGTCGAGTATCCTGCTCTATCACTCTGTGTCTGGAGCTAACCCAAGAGCCAACAAGCACCAGCAATTCTCCTGTCTCTGTTTGCACCACCCAAATCCCACCCCTGCCCCTGCCCAGCACTGTAGTCATGCACATGTGCTCATCCAAGGCCAGGATTTTTATGTAGCTTCTAGGGAATCAAATTCAAGTCCTCATGCTTGCACGACAAACACTCTCTGTAAGCCATCTTCCTAGCCCCATGTGTTTAATCTCTTTCAGTGAAGGCAAGGAAAGTTCATAAGTGCTGCAATATAAAATTAACCCTCCATATACCCGTAAGGTCCCTATCTTAGTCAGTTTTCTATTGCTATAAAGAAGACACTATGACCATGGCAGTTCTTATAAAAGAAATCACTTAATTGGGACTGACTTACAGTTCAGAGGTTTAGTCCATTATCATCTTGGCAGGGAGCATGGTGGCGTGCACACAGCCATGGTACTGAAGAAATAGCTGAGAGTTCTACATTTGGATCTGCAGCAGGAAAAGAGAGTGACACTGGGCCTGGCTTGGGCTTTGAAACCTCAAAACCCACTCCCAGTGACACACTTCCTCCAATACGTTCACATCTCCCAATCCTTCTCAAGTAGTGCCACTCTGTGATAACTAAACATATCAGCCTATGGTGGTCATTCTTATTCAAACCACCACAGTCGCCATCCATTAATTCAATGAACTATGGGTGAAAAATACTCAAAAAGATGTGTATATCCTGAATTTCTTATTGCTGTTATTAATATTGTTCCCTAAAATAATAATTCTTTATACAGAAATTACACTATATTTGGTATTATACATAAGGTAGAGATGGCTTAAAGAGGCAGTATATAGGTTTAATACTAATAAATACCATTTTCTATAAGAAACTTGAGCATCTGAAGATTTTGGTGTTTATGGGGGATGTTAGAACCAATTCTCTGCAGTCGTCAAGGCACCACTCTACTTCCTCCTGCCTCCTAACAGGGAACATGTGGTTCTATTTGTTCTACATTCAGTAATACCCAGATTGAGATGCAGGCTCTATCAAAATCCCAGCAAAACTCTTCACAGACCTCAAAAGAATGGTACTCAACTTCATATGGAAAAGCAAAAAAAAAAAAAAAAAAAAAACCAGGATAGCCAAAACAATCCTGTACAATAAAAGAACTTCTGGAGGCATCACAATCCCTGACTTCAAACTCTATTACAGAGCTACATTACTGAAAACAGCCTGATATTGGCATAAAAACAAACAGGAGGACTAATGGAACTGAATCGAAGATGTGGATATTAGTCCACACACCTACAAACAACTGATTTTTGACAAAGTAGCCAAAAATATAAAATGGAAAAAAGCATATTTAACAAATGGTACTGACATAATTGGATATCGACATGTAGAAGAGTGAAAATAGACCCATATCTATCACTATACATAAAACTCAAGTCCAAATGGATCAAAGACCTCAACAAAAAGCCAGCCACACTGAACCTCATAGAAGAGAAAGTGTTAAGTATGCTTGAATACATTGACTCAGGAGACCACTTCCAAAATATAACCTCAGCAGCAGAGACAGCGGGAGAAACAATTAATAAATGGGACCTCCTGAAACCGAAAAGCTTCTGTAAAGCAAAGGACATGGCCGACAAGACAAAACAGAAGCCTATAAAATGGGAAAAGATCTTCACCAACCCCACATCAGACAGAGGGCTGATCTCCAAAATATACAAAGAAATCAAGAAATTGGCCATCAAAAGAACAAATAATCCAATTTTAGAAAATGTTATACAGACCTAAACAAAGAACTCTCAACAGAGGAATCTAAAAGACATTTAAGGAAATGTTCAACATTCTTAGCCATCAGAGAAACACAAATCAAAACAACTCTGAGATTCCATCTTTACACCTTTAAGAATGGCCAAGATCAAAAACACTGATGACAACTTATGCTGGAGAGGTTGCGGGGTAAAGGGAACACTTCTGCATTGCTAGTGGGAATGCAAGCTGGTACAGCCCCTTTGGATGTCAGTGTGGCGATTTCTCAGAAAATTAGGAAACAACCTTCAAGACCCAGCAATACCACTTTTTGGGTATATACCCAAAGGATGCTCAATTGTACCACAAGGACATGTGCTCAACTATGTTCATAGCAGCTTTGTTTATCATAGCCAGAACCTAGAAACAACCTAAATGTCCCTTGACTGAAGAATAGATAAGGAAAATGTGGTACATTTATACAATGGAGTACTACACAGCAGAAAAAAATGACATATTAAAAATGGCAGGCAAATGGATAGAGCTAGAAAACATATTGAGTGAAGTAATCCAGACCCAGAAAGACATTTATCGTATGGTCTTAGAATGATTATTTTCAATGTCATTAGCTTTTTTGGTAACTCAAACCTGAAACAACCAACCATCCCAGTTTGCCTCAGACTGAGGGGCAAAAAGAAAAGAAAAAGAACAGGGGATTTGGGGGATAAACCCAAAAGCCATAGGTAAACTTGGAGGAATTTTCATCATATAGCCTCAAACCTAGAGATTGTCATCTTGTATAATAAAACCCTAGCCTTCCCCATCTACCTCCGAAGAGAAATAACTTTGGTCTCAATTACCTACAGAGTCATCTTGATTTGGGTCACATGGACATCAAATGGCAGTCACGACAATTTCTGACCAGATCATGCTAGTCCTATCCAGCTTCTTTGATGAAAAATCAACCTACCCCTGTCATTTCCATTTTATGAATAGCCTTCCCCTGTCAACATGGGTGGCCCCTATTGTTTTCATTTGAATGCAAGAATCCATTATTTCTATCTGAGTAAAAATAGGTGAAGGAGATATGTTTGCTTTTGGTTAAATTTTAAAACTCTACCAGAAATAGGTGGCACTAAATTGTGGTGGTGAGATTGGCTTGGCTGGAATCCCAGGCTCCAGGAGACAAAGGAGGGAAGATCACTACCAACTGGAGATATTTCAGCTAGCTCAGAGGAGAAACTGAACAGACACATATGTTGACGATGAACACCAAAATGAATGTGCAAGTTGGAACTCTAACTGGCCTCGGGAGACAGGGGCCATTTGAATGTCCACAGGACAAGATATTCATTGCTACTGGTCAACTATAACTTGCAAAGTCATGAAGTCATTAAAGATCACCAAAGGATAGGAGAAAAAAATCAAGAGGGGTAGAATTCTCACTGGCATTGCTAGGTTTCAGATCTTACATAGCTGTGGAATGAAATCTCAGAGGGATTATGGAAAACAGGAGGCTAAACAAAACACGCCACTTTCATAAGCGTTTTTATGTAAGAAAGCATTAACAGAATTCTTTCAATAAACACTGGTTTTATATGTGTTACTATGCAGAATATTAGGCTCTTCAAACAGCATACTTTATTAGTATCATATTATATTAGTATTCTAAGCAACAGTTATCTGAGGGATTAACTTCTATTTAAGACCATATTTCATCCTAAAACCAATATTAGCTTTGGTGGGGAGCCCTAGTATAGTCTTGTAGAAAGAGCACTGGACTGGAAGGTTCCAAAGTTCTGCTTACCATTTTGATTCTCCCCCTCATAAAAACAGGTTCCATCCCCGCTGATATCTGACATGGCAGGGCCTTACCTTGTACCAGGTGCCCAATGAAGGGCTTGTCAGAGAGTGACTCCCTGCAAATGACCCTAGGATTTTCCCATGTCCTGGTTGAAGAACATGAGAAACAGAAACTTCACTGTCATACAACTAATAAAAGGCCAGGCTTTAATCTCAGCTACACCTTTCGTAAATCCCAAACTGTTATCTGCTATAGGAAGCAGATGGCTCTCAGTTCTCCTCGTCCCATAAGAAAGGATTGAGCTGAGAGACAGTTGAAGCAGGAAACATGCATACACTTCAAAGAAAGAATGGAGTGGGCTGTCCTCAAATGGGAGGAGCAGAAAGATTAGTTCTGTATTGTGTATTTTTAGGAAGTTTTAATGCATATTTATGAGCTTGATTGCATATTCATGGAAGTAAAATGACCTTTTCCCCCTTCTTAATTACAATGGACCAGATCTCTCTTTCAGGGTGCTTCTTCCCACGATCCAAGTCACAATACAAATGATACTGTAGTAAAGTCGGGGTCTTTAGAGGATGCAGACCCTTTGTTGGTGTGCCCGTGTGGCAGTTGGGAAAGTGCCCAGGAACCTGCTTTTCTGGCATAGTGGAAAGAACCTAACTGAAGCTTCAAGGATGTTTGCAAAGAGTATCCTGACTCATAGGAGACTAAGCCATAGATAACAACTGCAGTTTCCATGGTTACCTAAGGCCTAAATTCTTGTTTAACCAGGAAAACACGGCTAGCAGTTTATAGGTGAAGTTTCCCTTGGTTCCCTCCTGTCTGACTCCTTACCTACCTTATCTCGTATTCACAGGGTCTCATCTAGCTAGGAAAGTTCTTCGTCAAAAACAAAGTCAAAACAGAGATAAAAAAAAAAAACACCAGATAAAGTGGTATCTACTTCCTCTACGGCTTGTTTTCCAAAGCTTCTAAGGCATCATTTCTCAACTCTGGCACCTCTGTGATTAAGAACGGAAAACAGGTGTCACTTGACCTTGAGCTTTGAGTTGGATAAAAAGGGAATCATTGTCTAATATCATGAATGGCAGACTTGCCTCCTTTAAAGGTGGTATTGAAAATTGATTTCTGCTTACACTCAAGTTTGAATAAAATCTTTCTGGATATTTTATACACTAAAAATATTTTCATTGACCTTCGTAGACTCGTGAAGAAAGGTATCATCAAACGGTTCACCTTTACCAAGAATTCAGAGCAATTTTAGATAAATCATTTGACTTCTGAATCTTTGAAGGTCACCCCTACTTGTTCTCATAAATGTGTGCCCATGATCCTCGTCCGAGAAAAATAGATTGTGGGAAATTTAGGGTGATTATCTGGACTTCACCTCAATCGTGTTGCTTAAATCTTCTTGCCCCTCCCTAGCAGGTTTGGGTCACGTGTCTGATTCAAGTCAAGAATAATGAGTGGGGAATAGGAGACTCTTCTTAGCTCCTTAGTTTCTAGAAATAACACTCAATGATTCTCCACACTGTTATAAAAATCTCTTTCCTGCCAGATGTGGTGACCCACACCTTTAATCCCAGAGGCAGAGGCAGGGGAATTTCTGGGAGGTATAAGCCATCCTGGTTTGCATATCAAGTTCCACACCAGCTGGGGCTACATAATGAGACCCTGACTCAAACGAAGAAATAGTTTTCCTCCCTGCAGGAATAAGATATCTCATGCTGAAGGTTCACACTTGTGTTGCTTTCCCTTGTTTCCTAGTGTTGAAAGATCCCTCCTTATCCCAGAGTCGGTAACATTAGACTGTGGACAGCCATTTTGCATGAGCTCCCAAGTCACATTTGCGAGACACACCTGTGGTAATTAATATCTCTCCCTATGTAGTCAAAAGAGACCAGATGACTACTTGGTCATTAAAAAATACTTTGTAAAATTTTTCTTTTAAGGATGTTTTAGAAAGCAGATGTGGCTTAAATGATTTATAAAGTCAGACATGGAACAGCAACTTCACTAAAATCTCAATACTGCTTTTGTAAAGGGAAAGTCAAACTATAACACTATCTCTGACTTACTTTCTAATGGTTTACAGCTAAATACAAGAGCTATGGGTGGTCAGAGAGATGGCTAAGTGATTAAGAGCATGTAATACACTTCCTGAGGACCTGAGTTCGATTCTTAGTACCCCTATCAGGTAGTTCACAAGTGCCTGTAACTCCAGCTCCAGGAGGAGTATCTGACACCTATGGCTTCTATGGGCACCTACACATTCCCGCACACAGATACACACAGATAATCAAATGCACACATACACACAGTTAAAATAATAATAATAAAGCATTAAATGTATGAAAGCTATATTAAATACATGTTAGCTTACTGGTTTACTGTCTGCTTTCTGTTGTCCCTTGTTGTTTCCTCAAGTGGCCACCATAAGAATGACATTAAGTACCAGGTGGTGGTGGCGCACACCTTTAATCTCAGCCCTCGGGAGGCAGAGGCAGATGGATCTCTATGAGTTTGAGGCCAGCTTGGTCTCCAAGAGCTAGTTCCATGACAGCCAAAGCTATTACACAGAAAAACAAACAAAAAAAAGAAACAAAAAAAGAATGACATCAAGTAAAAATATATTAAATCAAATAGCGAACAAAATAAAACTTTAAATTTTAAACAAAGTCATATACTCCCAACAGGCCTGTGTTACTGTTATAGTACTGGAGCTGGTAAGTTCTCTACCACCAAGCTCCATCAAGTCCTCTTTTTGCTTTTTCATTTTGATAAAATGAAATTATGTTGTTTAGACTGGCCTCATTGAACTCACTCTGTAGCCCAGACAAAAAGATTTGAACTTTTTCAAATCTCTTGCCTTTGACTCCTGAATAGCTAGACATGCACCATGAAGCCCCGATCTATGGTGTCATATGGATCTCCAAGCATAAGTAGCCATCTAAATTGTCTTCATGGAACCTAACTGTACATGCAGGGTATTTAATTTGCATAAGCCAAAGACTTCAGCATGAGCAAAATGCTATCAAATATTCTTTTTCTGTTTGAAAAAGGGGGCATAATTATTATCACATTGTGTTTCTAACAGACGTTCTCAGTTACATTAATTCTTATCCAACACATTTGACAAAGGAAGGAAATATTGGAATTTACAAACATCATAAATCTATCAGGTGGTGAATTTATGGTACACTTTGCTGAAGTAAGAACAGAATGTAAAAGACATAGTTTTTTTCCCATTCTGACACCATACAACCAACACACTATGTCTACAAGTTGAGTAAAATAAAAAGTACACCCAGGCAATGAGAGGGGAAAGGC